>NC_061484.1:15045362-15349529 GCF_022539355.2 Hippoglossus stenolepis | reverse complement strand
AAAATATTTTTACATTAAAATATTGTAAAGATATGTCTGGACATTAGAGATGCAACAAAGCTGACTTCTGTCTAGGCTCTAATTCAGCTGAAGCAAAATAATACATGTAAAAAATATTTAAATAAACTTAAAGCCTGGTTGAAGTGTTCAGCAACTTTCTGATGCTTCTTCAGACAAATTCACAATTGATAAACAAAACGAAAGTTCGTCTGCTTCTTTCTATTTAATTCATTCAAAGAACATTAAGGTGAAAATATTCTAAATAACAGGCCTTCATTAAACATCGAATATCTTTTGAAATATAATCCACAGTCCGAGGCTTCAAATTCTGGTTCTATAATTACAGATTTTACTAATTAAGATCTACTTTAATTATTTATATATTTGTACAGTATATAGCCATAGCCCCGTATAACAACAGGGAATTCTTGGCCCGTATTTTCAGGTTCGATTTTTACGTTTCAGGACACGGCTCAACTTTTGAGGATGAAAAAAGACGCTTCAAAAAGTTAGATTTTCTTTTTCCTCATTTCCGAACATTTAATCACACGAAATAAAAAGTACTGTTCAGACTGGAATACAAACTGTAATGCCCTATAATTTATATACAAAGAGACAGATACGAAGCTGTTTTTTCTCCCCAAACGATTTTCCCCCGGTAGAATAAAGGCCTCAGATATTACTGTTAAATTCAAATACTTAACTTTAAAAAAATATTTCTATCCTATCCAATCCTTTAAAATTCAATATAACAAAAACGATTTAATCGAAACGCATCCACTGTAATGAACCCTCAAGTGTAAAATACAACGAAATGTGGCATATGGGCAGAAATTACACGAGCAATAAACACAACTATAAAAAAAAAAGTATAGGCCTGTTTCTCTGCAATTCGGCATTATGTCTACATGAACTTCAATGAGGCAATAGGAAATAAATAAAAGTAAACTAATTATTAATGTTATTGCGAAAAATAAACGGAATACAAAGTAGATCGGTAGAAGAAACGAGTCTGCTTTTAGGATCCATCTAGGCCTGTGTAAACCGCCTCGTGATAATAAAATCAATACACTAAAATAAAAACACATAACTACAATAATCTGATGAAATAAAAATATGAGCTACATTTTACATGCTTTGGTTACATTTAAATTCTAATGTCTTAATGACGGACACAGTAAAAAGCACCTTGCCCTGTCTGACAGACACACACACGCACACGCGCGCACACACACACAGACTCCCTGGGGGGCCATGCACATCCACAGCTGCTAACTCAACACATCTCCGTAAAACCGCAGCTTCCTCCACATACAGCCCTCTGGTCTGCACAAGGCCAATAAACTCAGCGCACAACAACACGCACATTTAAATACACTTTGGTCCAAGACAGACAAAATCACTCACTTCACCATGCAGGGCCTCATGCCAGGGTCCCAGGGGTCGCTTTCTGGGGGTGCAGCATGTGGGTGCACACCTCCCCAACACAAACTAACCCACCACCCCCCAAACACAGCCCCCTAGCATCCAAGGCCCGAATCCAGGTGGTGCGGCGGAGTGTTTGGAGACAGAGAAGTGTCGCAGCAGAGAGATCCATGTGTCCTGTCTGCCGCAGAGGGTTTTCTATGTGTGCACAACTGGTGTCTTTGCTCTGGACATAAGGGGAGAAAGACGCACACATCTCTCTCTGTTATCAATTTTTTCCATGTTTGCAGCACAAAACTGCTTTTTGTTCCCCATTTTTTCATTTACGAGGGTTAATGGATAGAGGCTTGGGCGTTTGATCACATGTCTACAATTCACCTGAGATGGAGACAAAGAGAGCAAAGAGAACGGAGAGAGAGGGAGAGAGACGAGAGCCAGCCTCGACATGAGAGGCAGCGCACACACAGGGGTTATTGTTGCATTCATTTTCTCCTCCATGTGTGTGTGTCTGTCTGTCTGTCTCTGTGTGTCTGTCTGTGTGTGAGTGTGTGCGTGTGTGTGTGTATGTGTGTGTGTGGGTGTGTGTGTCAGATGCTGCTAAAGTCGACTCTTCCTTCCCATAAGGCCATGCTTCACAGGACAGGCACTGATCATGGCCTACAGACAAATCGACCATTGCGCACAATGAAATAATAATAACAATCATATAGCTTTGACTGCTACACTCTTGTGTTACCCACAAACACGTGGACATGTGGACGAAAGGATTAATTGCGAGATTAATATTTGAATAATGTAAATTGTAACTTGTACATGAGTTTGGTCTGAAGGAGCCACTCCACCCCTTACAGTTTATCTTTTAGTCTCCATCTTGAATTTTTCCAGTCTAAATGTCTTTCCGTTGTTTTGTTTTGTTCAATAAATAAACAACTTTATCAGATTATGGGATTAATTATTGATAAATCAATTCTGTTACTGAGTGAAAAACACATGCACATTGAGTTCTGATTCAAATATGGTGTGTAGCCCTATAAAGACCTGAAATAAATGAAACAAATAAATAGAAAAATCATATAAATAAATACAAATTTAGTGTTATTTTTGCAGACCAGAGTTTGGTGGGGTAGTGAGAAGATCTTTTTCTTTTTGGCTTTTTGAAAGATTTAGTTGCTTTTAGTGATTATTTCAGAGACATAGCTGGATGGAAACTTGGCAAATACTGGCTTCATCAATATTCATTTAGTATTAGTATAAATTTAACACCATTATTGATCACTGGCCTGAATTCAGCCCATCAGGCCTATAACTCATGCTTTATGTTCTCAAAGCATTAATCTGCTTGACTTGTCTCTTTAGCTTTTATAAGTCAAGGTCTAATACAATATTAGTTTTTTTTAGATCTTTAATAGACAAAGAGTGCAACTAAAACGTGTGAGCTTTATTTCCTGCATCCAACTGATTTTTTTTATTTTTTATAGTAACGTGACCACATGAGGCAACAACTCTCCTCCTGATTGTTTATTTGTTTGATATAACATGTCAACACGTCCAACAGACCTGGCCCTGTCCTGCCTCTAAATGGACGCACTGTGGACTCATTTAAAACCACTCCGATGGTAAAATCTCACCTCTTCTCTGCTGGATATGTCGCAATGACTGACGGGACGGGCATTAGCCAGCGTGTCCGCGTGCCGTCCAATCCGAGAGCTGCGGGGATAATTAGCGGACCAATGGCGGCGCTGCGTGTCGCCGCGGTGGGCGGGGCTGACGGTGTGTTGGAATGCTGCCTCTCTGGGAATGTTTTCCACTTTCAATCACTTTTTTTTTCTCCCGGTCCTTCTCACAAGGCGCTCTTTAAGCTCCGCTGTTGCCACACAGAGCAGCCATTCATCGGCTCCACAGTCGGCCACACACTCCCATGTTGAACCACTGGACATCTAAATTGGTAAGTTATCTAATTTTTTCTTCTGAAAAACAATAAAATACTATGATAAAAGGGGCTATTTCATATCAGTGTTTATATTCCGGCTGATTTCTTCTATTTTTCTATAAGAAGAATTGGGCGGATTTTCTGGAAGCTGTTCTGGAATTATTATTATTCCATTATTATTATTATTATTATTATTATTATTATTAAATTTTTTATTATCATTATTATTATTATTATTATTGGTTAGAGGGGCTGCTCATGTCGCATTTTGTCCGCTAAAACTCTCAACGTGTTTACCTTAGAATAAAGCGAGGTCATAGATTCATAACAAAGCTAAAATTATAATAACTTGTGGTCTTCACGAAAGCTGTTTCTCTTACATTGCATTTTATTTCCAGGTGTAGCTGTTTTCGCTGAGAAGGATTTCCAGCCGACGGTGGAGAGGATTTGGACACTTTTACGCAGCAGTATGACTTTGCCTGACAAGAGTCAGCAATAACTGGATCGCCGTAGACTCCAAATATCTCGAAAAAGATTCAATTCCCCTCTAAGATATTATTTAACATTCAAGGCTTGTCTTGTCATTAGCTGCAAATAAAGAAAAAATAATAATGTCGGGCGAGGAGCACAGCCTGTCCGAGGCAGAGCTGAGTCCCGGAGCGTCAGACGACGGTCACTCACTGTCACCGACTCAACCCGGAGCGCCGGCGGGCCAGGGCTCACCTCTGGCCGTGCCGCCGCCGCAGCTCGCCGCGCTCTGCGGTGCGGACGGCAGCGAAGACGACGGAGGCACATCCAGGGGCAAGTCGGAGGAAGAGGACGATCGCTTCCCGATTGGTATTAGAGAGGCGGTGAGTCAGGTGCTGGACGGATATGACTGGACACTTGTGCCCATGCCGGTGCGCGTAAACAACGGGAACAAAGCAAAGCCCCACGTCAAGAGGCCCATGAACGCCTTCATGGTGTGGGCGCAGGCGGCAAGGAGGAAACTGGCGGATCAGTACCCCCACCTGCACAACGCCGAGCTCAGCAAGACCCTCGGCAAACTGTGGAGGTCTGTATAGAGAGGCTGTCCCATTAGAACAGTGTGGCCATACAGTGGCACATTTCCTGTGCAGCCTGTGCGTAAAGCCAATGAAGGGATGTGCTGAGGGGTCACACTCAAACATGTGGACCCCACTTCAATATGTATATATTGAAATTAAATGTAAAAGTTTGCAAATTGTGATCACAATGTGGGGTTCCCTGGTGTTTTTTATGTAGTGGTCCTTAAAAATATTTGCACTCAAAACTTATGCAATAATGCATAGTGTCCTTCACCATCCCACTATTCATCCATTACGCACAGGATTGATAGCTACACAGTTTTTAGACGTATTCAAATAAAATACTTTTCCATTAACCCAGAAGGCCAATAAGACTAAATCAGTCCTTGTTGTTTTTTTTCTCCCCCCAGGCTGCTGAACGAGAGCGACAAGAGGCCATTCATCGAGGAGGCGGAGAGGCTGAGGAAACAGCACAAGAAGGACTACCCGGAGTACAAGTACCAGCCCCGGAGACGCAAAAACGGCAAACTAACGACCAGTGAGTCTGATAGTCAGGGGGAAGGGGAGGCCAGCCACTCCCAGTCTCACTACAAGACCCTGCATCTGGAGCACAATGGCGGGGCTGGTTCTCCCCTGGGTGACCTGCACCACCACCACCATCACCACCACCATCCTGCTGGTAGGTGGCTCTGCACACAAGATTTATGTTCTGAACTTTCAAGAGACATTTGTTCAAGAGAGGAATGGTGAAAGAATTTGAGCCACAATTCCTCGATATAAAACTTGATGTCAAAGTTCACCTGAACATGTTGTCCCTTCTCCTCTCTCCCCTTTAGGCCACAGCCCACCCACGCCCCCCACCACCCCAAAGACAGAGCTCCAGTCTGGAAAACTGTCAGATGCCAAGAGGGATGGGGCAGCAGGAGCGGCAGGAGGATCAGGGGGGTCCAGAGGAGCCCTCGGGGTGGGAGCTGAAGGTGCATCCGGTGGTCCCTCATCATCAGGAGCTAAACCCCACATCGACTTTGGCACCATGGATATTGGCGAGATCAGCCATGAGGTGATGTCCAACATCGAGCCATTTGATGTCAATGAGTTTGACCAGTACCTTCCTCCAAATGGCCACCCGCAGAGTGGACCCGGGGCCCCTGCAGCCGGCTCCTCGGCCTCGTCTTATGCCTACGCCTTGGCCGCCGCTAGTGGGCACTCAGCCTGGCTCTCCAAGCAGCAGCAGCAGCAGCCCCAGGCCTCTCCGTCTTCCTCCGACCCCACGAAGGCCCAGATCAAGAGCGAGTCGGTGTCTGGGAGCCACTATGCCGAGGCCTCGTCCTCTCCCTCCTCGGGCACCCATGTCACCTACACGCCGCTCAGCCTCCCCCACTACGGCTCCGCCTTCCCCTCGCTGGCCTCCAGGGCTCAGTTTGAGTACGGAGAGCATCAGGCCCCAGGGGCGTACTATGCCCACTCCAGCCAGGCCCCGGGGCTGTACTCAGCCTTCTCCTACATGGGCCCTACACAGAGGCCTCTGTACACTACCATAGGAGACCCCTCCAGCGTGGCCCCCTCCCACAGCCCCACACACTGGGAGCAGCCTGTTTACACCACACTCACAAGACCTTGAGGGAGACCAGCTGAGCAGAGGGAAATATGGGAAGCGTGTGAGTGGATCTGTGTGACTGTGTGTGTGAATATGTGAGTGTGTGATTGCCTGTTTGCGTGTGTGTCCATGCCATATTGATGTTATATTAGAGGTTTTTACTTTTTTAGCCAATATAATGCAAGACGCATCCACGCGGCCTTACATCGTAAAAAAAAACAAAAAAAAACTCACACATTAGTTAAGTGTGGGTCATGGGTCAACAGCCAATCAAAAATAAATAAACCTTTTTAACAAATGTGTGCCATCATGAATATATAGGTTGGGATGTACAGCAAGTGTGAATACAAGAGTTTAGACGAGTGAGAGAGACACTGAGAAAGTGCCGAGTGACTCTGATTTGACCCAGACACGCTGGGTTTAGACTGACGTAATCAGACTTTATTAACCAAACTAAAGGATGTGTTTGACGTTTTTGTGTTATTTTATATGAGTAGTAAGTGTATTGTCATTGTTGATATCCTATAGGGTGTAACTTTATTGTGACTGATTTGATATGACACTCACACATCTGCACCACTGCTTTGGGAAGAAAAAAAAAGACGCATGCTTTGTTCCAATAGGATGTTTCCCTGGTGTTTTGTTGTTGTACGTGGCCAGAAAAGGATATAGTTGCAACCTTCTCTCTCTTTGTAGATATAGCACAGTCTGCATCTCTGTCCTCTCTTTACATGGACGTCACTGAACTGAACAATTAGGCATTTAAGGGGAAAAACATAGGAAAAAGAGAGGGAAAGAGAGCTCTTACAGACGTATTTCAGCTTAATGCTCAGTCTTGGACACTTACCTCAATTCTATTAATTTTGTGCCAGTAGCAAAGGATGAGTACAACCACGGATACCTGATTGACTGAAGCTGTTCAAAATTTCAGAACGTTAAGCCTCCACTTCAGCCTCTTTATTATTATTACTATTATTATTATTATTATTATTGCTTTTAAGTGCCTATAACATTTTTGATAATTCACATCTGGTTGACTCAATAACTGAGTTAAAATCTATAAGTCTCAGCCAAACCTCTCGAGATAATTGGCCAGCTTTGGGACCTACTTAAGGATTAGAATCACATGTACGAGCGTTGTGCGCTGCATGTAGGCCAAAAGCATGTTTGCTTCCTCACAAACAGCCCTCTTCCTCTTCAGCAATGTGAATAATGGTCATTACCACAGGCTTCACCTTTTATTAAGTGATGCATACTTTTATCATTTTATACTGACCCTCTTACAATTGTAGTTATCATTTTTATGTAAGTAATCATGCATCATGTGTCACACCTTTGCTTCTTCCATTTTGTATAATTCTGGATAGTTTTGTAAAGTGTTTGCTATACATTCCCTTGAGTATTTTTTGCTTCCTTACAAGAAAAGCAATGTTGAAATATTATTGTTGTCATTTATTAAATCAATTTATTTATAAAAAAAGAAAACGTCCAGTCTGAGCTTGTTATTTTTCAGTGCTGGTTTTGGAGACAACACAAGGTGCAGGTAGCAAGCGAAGGGTGAAAAGAAAGACATTAAAAACATGCTGCTGACGTGTGAACTGTAATAACAACACAATCAGAGCCCCACCAAAGCTAAGCTGTTTAGTGTGTTTGTGTGTTGTAGGCTAAAATTGACTACTAATTCCCCACATTTAATCGGCTGGGGACTGCGTGTTACTGACGAAGACAAAGAAAGCCATTCAGCGAGGCAGAGGGACAGAACGAGAGAGAAGGGGTGGGTGTAAAGAGCCAGAGGCAAGGCCAATTTCAGCTCAGTAACCAGCACACACTCAGACTTTTGTACACGGCTTTGCCTCCACGCTGCCCTCTCCGCTCCACCTGAGGCTGCCTCCACATTCAGCCATAGTTTAAACACAAGTCAGAGGGCATCTGAAATCAAAATGTCAAGTTCATTGTGCTGTCATTGTGTCTGAAGGTGATCTATAACAGAGATAATGCTGGAGGCACTGATATGTTTCACAATAAGAGGTGTGGGAGAGAAAGGGGAAACATTTTCAGGGTTAGGGAGATTATTATTATTATTGATGGAAGAAAAAACTGAAAAACAACATTCAGTGCAGAGTTAATAGTTAAGAAATTTAAGATATTGAGGCTCTCAGAGTAACTGAACTGATTCAGAACACATTTATGTGTGTGAGCCACAAACACAGATCTTTTTCAATACATTTTGGATAGGTCAAAAAAAGTTAAGTTAAGTTAAATCAATAGGAATTAGCCTGTAACTGATTTTAGTCCCAGCTCCATCTTGGCTACATGGCGATATGGATTTCACAGAAGTACATTTCTAAATACTCACCCTGCACTTCTTTGTTGTATAATAAACATGTAATGTGTTTGTATCTAATTACTTTTCCCATTTGCAGTTAAGACCATTTGATATATAACATATTGCAGAAAAAACAACATTGCAATGCAGTATTTTCATTTTATGCTACAATGCTCTATTCCACTTCCAAGACATTGTACTTTTTACTCAATAAGATATATCTCAATTTCATAAAATTAGGCATTGGCCTCAGCAGTACACCTATACAGTTCATAATAAAACCACAGTACTGCAACATATTGATGCATCAATATTAATAATAATACACCATAGTGAGACCATCTGAGATTATTTATTCTAATTACTTTTCATTGTAGTGCTTTTACTTTTTGCTGGTGAAGTATTTATGTATTTATTGTAATGGAGTACTCTATTTTTTTTTGCAGTTCTTGTTGAAGTAACTAATTTTTCATACAAAGTGGCCAAATATCTTGCAGTTCCATATTTCTCAAATGTGAGGATTTTCTGCTTTTAAAAAAAAAAAATGTTATACTTTTGAGGTTTCACTTTGTGGTTTAAAAAAAAAAACATGAATTATTAAAATGTCACTTTTTATAATGAATTAAAAAAAATCTAAAAGTAGACTAATTTGAAAGGAACCCTGCCCTAACCAAGTAAAACAGGTACATTCTGTGTACATATCAGTAATAATGAGTTGATGATGCAATATATAATAGTAGGTGTCAGTCACAGGAGCATTTTCCTGCTCTCAGTACTTTTACTTTTAATACTTTAAATTAATCTTCCTGGTTGTACACATCCTTTTATTCAATATTTTTAACATCCAAATGTGTAATGATAATTTATATGAAGTATTATGAAGTAAAATACAGAAGAGATAAGATATTTAACACTAATAAACCGGAGCCTGTTGAGCTTCCAGCTCTGACTCCAGACCATGTGGTGGCGGTAGAGCGCCTACAGTATTATACCAAACGAAGAAGACGCTCTTCCTGCCGCGCCAAACGCACGAAGCTGCTGAAAGTCTCCGGTAAGAAACTGGTTAGTTCCGCTTTAACAGGACACGTGAGGCCTAAATATTAACCTGGAACAACCTTAACTCACCATTCAAACCACTAACACCTGCGTTCTGATGGAGAAAAGGCCAGTTTCTGTAGTTTTAGCCGTATCGACAGTGTGCAGCACTTAGCCACAACACGACAACACAGGATACTAGCTACACAAAAGGGGTTGTCAGTCATGTGTGTAGTTACATGACAGGGAGTTGTTTACACCACAGACGCCTTGTGTCAGTGTTGTCCACACTGGAATGTAAATGTGTTGCTGAGTTTTGAAGTAGACACCAAGATTTAAAGACAAACCTTCAGACGTCAATACACTGTTACGTGCTCAGACTCCTGCCTGTTGAAGATCCACCCACACAGTGTGACTAAGAATAATAATAACAGATGATCAGGGGAGCGTGAGGACTTCTACTATCAGACCTCATTCAAAATTACCCAATATTGACATATGTTTTCACTTAATTTTAAGTGTAATATCAAATCCCTGCAAGTAGTATCTAGTTGTCTGGCATTTATTGGTTGTGTGTTTCATGGTTTGTGTCTTTTTCTGGATTGTAACCCAGTTTTTTTCCATTAATTTGCACTGTATTTCCGAATTAACACCTCTAATTTCGTGGTACTGCTTTCTTTTGTACAATGACAATAAATACTTTCTATTCTATTCTATTCTATTCTAGAAAAGCCTGTGGTTTCCTCTCCCAGCAGTCATGGATCTCGGCCCCTTTGAAACAGACAACTCTGTCAGCTGCCGGCTGGCTTCTCAGATCCCTGATGTCTGCAAGACGGAGGACTGTTGTCTGGGCATTGATGAGGCCGGCAGGGGGCCTGTGCTGGGTACGTTCAGTCATTTTGTGCAGCAGCAACTACACACTGTGAGGCATGCGGCGCACACACTTATGGTTTTTATGTTTTTTTGTGATCCAGGCCCCATGGTGTATGGAATATGTTTCTGTCCAGTTTCCAAAAAGCAGCAGCTGAAGGACTCGAAAGTGGCAGGTAATCCCGTTCCCCTGCCTTTGTTTATTTTTAAAGGACCTGGCACTGAAGAACTTAAGTTTTTCAATGAATTTAGCCTGTTCACCATTCACCAGTATTTGTTAACAACCGTAGATTAAAGATGTTATTCTTATATCGATATGCATACTGAATACTGCATTATTTACTCCATGGCATATTGGTAAATAAAATATCAGCGGTATGCTTAAATCATTGTGTTGTATATCTCCCTTGATAGATTCAAAGACCCTATCAGAGGCAGAAAGAGAAAACCTTTTTAAAAACCTGGATGAAGCCAAGAGTTATGTGGGCTGGGCGCTGCATATTATCTCCCCCAACACCATCTCTACCAGCATGTTACAGAGGTATGTGACATGTGTTATATGTGACTATGTGCAATCCTTTTTACTTTGTTATAATTATTATTGTTATTTTCGATATATCCTTATCTTTATATTGTATGTTTATGTATTTATTACTTTTTTTAATAGATGTTTTCTGTTTTTGCTTTCCCCTTTGCTGCTGTAACTAATAAAGGATTATCTAAACTTAAATTCACACTCGCTAATATAGTCTTTGCTTTTTCTTCAAGGACAAAATACAACCTGAATGCTCTTTCACATGATTCAGCGATTGGTCTAGTACAGTATGCCTTGGACAGTGGAGTGCAGCTCAAAGAGGTAAAGACCTGATTGCACATAAATATAAATGTGTGCATCTCATTTTCAATGTTGCGAAGTGTAGGTCAAATATTTTGTGGTGTGTCTATATGGATAAATTGTGTTTTAACGTATGCATTTCCTGCCCTATAGAGCATCTTAATTCAGGACATTAAAATGCAATAAATCACCTTGCATGCAACTCAACAATGTTCAACACTGTGCTTATTACAGGCTGCCTTGATGATTGTCTAATTGTCTAATATTAAATGCATTTAAATAAAGAGGGCCACAAATTTGTGTATTTTCTGAATTCTGCAGGTTAAAATGTTTATTCTGTCAAACGATAAGGTAACAAGTTCTCCCTTTGGTCCCTAAAAAATGAAAGGTGTTAAAAAGTATATGTTATGAACTACTTTACCTGTACTTTAAAGGTTTTATGTTTTTGTTTTTCCTCAGACAGATCTGTCTGGATACCTTCACCCTACAGTGAACTAACTCCTGTTTTTCTCCTTGTTTTCTCCTTCTCTTTTCACTCTATCTGTTCTGTCTCTGTCGTTCCTTCTTCTCTCTGTGTGCTGTTCTGCAGGTTTATGTGGACACAGTCGGCCCAGCAGATAAATATGAGGCAAAACTCTCCCAGCGGTTCCCGGGTATCGAGGTGACTGTTCGGCCAAAAGCTGACTCCCTCTTCCCCATTGTCAGTGCTGCAAGTATCTGTGCGAAGGTAAGTGATGATCATCAAGATGCCATAAATGTGTGAGGTTATAGATGTATCACTGCTGGAGACAGTGAAAAGGAAAGGAGGGCTGATATTAGTGGAGGTTTTATTTATTTATTTACTTCTAAGAAATGTATGCAAAGGACTTTTTCAGCTGCTTTTTTCAGCTGAGTGCAGATTGAATAATGAGCCACAGTGAATAATGATATCGTTACAATGACTGTGTGGATTTCCGTGGCCTTAATTTTGACTGTTGATGCTGCTGAAAACCTCAAAGTCCATATTTTAGGATCTGGTCAGATTTGGATCTCTGGCTTCACTTCTGTTGTGTGATTTTCTTCAGGTTGCCAGGGATCGTGTTGTAAAAGGCTGGAACTTTGCAGAGGACCTGGGAGAGATGGATACAGATTACGGCTCAGGATACCCAAATGGTAACAGCCATGTTTGAAAAACACATGTCAAATATACTGAATGAAATCAGCCTTTGAGTGTTTATCTATAACCAGTCGGTCATTCCTAACACGACCTAAACAAGGCTACAACAATCAGAAAATTATTGATGCATGTTAAAACTGTTTGTAGTTAAACTGTCACTGAGCCCAACTTTTTACCGTTTTCAGACCCCAAGACTAAAGCGTGGATGCTGAAGTACCTGGACCCAGTGTTTGGTTACCCTCAGTTTGTTCGATTTAGCTGGAGCACGGCCCAAACCCTGATGGACAGCAAAGGAGTGACTGTTCACTGGTAAAAAAACTTTCAGACTTAATATTGTCCAAAGCCTTTTTATGTGTAAAGACAGAGACTGATTTGGGGAGAGTATTTAATTTTTCACATGACTGTAAAAAAATGCTTCCATGTGTTTAAGATGTAAAAACCACAACCAGTTTGATTTCCACGCTTAATGTCTGTGCAAATCATTTGACCTCAGGAGATGAGCACTAACCACAGTGTATAAATCAGTCTTGTTTTGTTAAATCTGTCCTCAGGGATGATGACGAGGAGGACGGGGAGAAGGCAGCACAGCGGCAGCACAACAAGTCCATGTTATCCTACTTTAGTGCTTCAGCTGGAGGTAAAGACCAAAACCCATCCCACCAGACACACCGCTTCCTCACTGAGCGCAGACTGAAAAGCCTCTGCACACTCTGAAGACGTTAGCGGACATCCCTGTACACACTGGGAATCATAAGCTCATTGTGGGATCTTCATATACAACGAAACAGTTGTTTGCAGATGTGTATGGACTGGGATGAAACATTGCTGGCATCTGTTTGTATCACAATCCATCTTTATTTGTTCTGTTTGTATGTTTTTTTTAATACATAAAACCATGTAAAAGTCATGATTTTCCTTCTGACGAACCTTTGTTTTAAATTTCTACACCATTATACCAAGCAAGCAACTAGTCATTGTTGGAAAGCTCAACTCTTTAATGCCAATACAGCCCTCTGGTGGCAACTTGAGAAAATACACCAGTTATAAAGCAGCAACCATGACTTTCATTAGCTGAAGTACCAACATATCACATTAGGAAAAGCACTGGTGTAAATAATCATGTTTTCTCCTTTCTTAGCCTCTTGAGAATAATAGTCAGTTAATGACAGTAAAACTTATATCCACAACAGTTTTGAAAACCACAGAGTGGAAACGATTCGACACAGCTTGTTCCACAGACACTGAAATCCTAAGCCGTGTCCTAAATCCATACTATATATTAATACCTTACCGTGCATACTATACTGGAATTGTCATAATGTACGGTTTTAGCAGGGTAAACAAGGTAAACTTCTCAAACAGAAAGCAAAATGTCTTAACATTATACTTCATTTTGTGTTTAAAGAGTTCATTTCTCGACCTGTTTCAACACCAACTAGAATTTATATAAAATGTTTCCAGCTCACTTTCCTTTGAACAGAAAAACACAAAAGTCTTTTGCTATTGACTCAAAAAAGTGTTTATTGTGTTTATAAAATGTTATGGTGTTTCCCATTGTGTATACCGAAAACCTGTTAATACGTAATATGGATTTCAAACATGGAAATAGTTTCTCTTTATAAATGACCTATTTTTTAACTTAAAGTACTGCACTTACACTGTAACTTATGTTTATTGTGGATTGTAGGTCAGTTATAGTGTTAAACTTGAGTTTCAGTACCAATACCAAATAAATACTTTTACAGGGGTATTTACAGTAATTTCTACAAATCTTTTTCTTTTAAAGGAGGGGGCTTAAGTTCTTAAATGTCACAAGCAGTCTTATGGATATAATATTGGTCAAATGAAATATACTATTTAATCAAGTGTCAAACCAAAAATGAGTAAGATTTTCACACTAAATGCTTCTTTTGGTATTCAATGGTTTTTGATGGTTGTATTTCAGTTGATATTAATTTAGTACAGAAATTCAATTGTAAGAAAACTGAGGAAACTTTTCTTAAAGAAGGTTTGATTTTATTCAAATACTTATGTACTGATATTACAACTCGTTCTACCACCTTTGACATATAATGGCCATAAATGACAAGTGTCACCATCAGTGAGCCTACAACTTTCTCTATTCTATCATTTACATGTTGAGACTACTGATAGAAGTACGAGACAAAAGGTTTAATGGTATTACTGCATCTTCCTCCCCTCTCTAAACAACAATTGTAATCTGTTTTAATCCAAGAGAGTGAGCTTGGCGTCGCATCGATCAATCTCGAGGTGTTTTCCAAATGCTCGTCTTAGAAATCCCAGCAGGCAGTGTTGTTCTTCTGTTGTTGATCTCTCCTTCATTCCAAGAGAGCTTCATCCTCTTCTGACTCCAGGTTTTTTTCTCCAGACTAACAAATGGACACACATGAAACGTCACATATGATACAACACACATCACATTATTCTACGAGAACACAAACGGCAGTTACCTTTGAAGGGGTGTCCATCACATCATCGTTAAAATAAATTCTACATTGACTTGATGTCTTGAAGGAGGTTAACTAAAAAGATATTAAGGGATATCCATCTGTCGACTGTTGCTAGTTCCCGTTGGGTTTGTGTCTGGACTCCTGGATCCGCTTCCCAAAGTTCATAGCTAAACTGGAGACTGCGAACGAGGACAGGATTATGATCGAGCTCCCCACAAAATGAGACGAGGCTCCTCTGGGTGGTCGCACAGCTTTCCTGGTGAAAGTCTCTCTGTCGAAGGCTGTGGAGCTAGTCACCATAGGCTCCATGCTTATGGATTACACTTGGATGGCAGAAAACTGAAGACAAAATTTTTGAATCTGTTTCGATGGGTCAGGCGTCGGCTCTTCGGTATGACTGCTACAGCCTCTGCGTTAGGTATCTGGATCTCTCTGTCCTCACCAACACGTTGCAGGACTTGATCGGTTACGTCCTGTCTGAGTCCTCTCCTGATCCGTACCTTAACGTCCATTTATAACCTCCCCTGGCTGCTAATCTAATCCCTTTAACTAGCCTGGTCTCCTACTGCGTCAATGGGATTAAAATAGTTAGCCCGTGCCTGCAGAGGACTAAGGTGGCGATCTATTTCACCATAAGACTGTCTCATGTAATTCTATTAGATCGCACTGTCATTGCTCCATAGTGAATGAATGGAGTTGCTTATGGGATAGAAGCTTGCACACAGTCATTAGGAAAGGGCCTAAACATTGGTTACACTGTGCGACAAGCGGTAAGGTGTTTCATTCCATATATCCTCACTCATTACATTTAATACCAAAAAGAAATGCTGCAAAGTTTTCTCTTGTTTTCATCACAATAATAAAAAAAAAAGGTTCACTGCTTTAATAGCCATGTTGTTAACATCACAAAATAACTCTAATGGCACTCAGTAGAGATCATACCTCCACCATGGCCGTATCCTCCCCTTAAATTCCAAGTTTCACGTAATTACACACACTCATTGATATCAGTTCCCTAAATATGACAGATTTTTCTCATCAAGATTCGTGAGAAATCAACAAAGATGTTGAAAAATGCTCTACCTAAAATAATTCCTTGCATCCAGATTTAATGGGTTCGTCCCTGACAGATACCACATCCTATCGCCAAGTTTTGTGGTAATCTGTCCTTTTGCGTAATCTAAATAATAAACAAATGCAGATGAAACATAACCTCCTTGGTGGAGGAAACAAGACTGATAGTCTATACACATGCTTGGTGCACTGTGAGGTCCTAAATGCTACCATAAGACTTCTAATATTTGGCAGCTAGATTGTTTTTTTTTCATAGATCACAGTGATTCCAGAAGAGCTGCTAGAATGAATTACTTTGGATCCAAGATTTCAGTATTTTTCTGAACATATACTGTCCACGTGCCACTAGATGAGATAAGAGGATCAATTAAATATCACGACTGGTCCACAGGCAAGAAGAGAACATCTGATTAAGAAGCAGTATGGTGACAGTTATACAATTAAACTTAATCTAAGAAATCATATGAACATCCTGTGAATCCAGCATTGTTTTCCTGTTCTTGTCTACAGGACAGTGTTTGTCATTACAGACTTTAACTCTTATTGTTTAAGTGAGACAATTGTGTAGATTGAATCACTTGCAGACTTGTTACCAACCACATTCTGCTTTAATCTGTCTTTTTGACAGCCAGTGTTCAGTGTGAGAGGAAAAAGTCAAAACAACCAAAATGAAACGACCGAATCATTTTTTCCTCGTTGAATTGAGCAACCATGTGATATTTTACACGCTGTTCTCATCAATGCTGCATGGTGAGACTGTAACTCTACAAAAATGCCATGTGAAAACTTTAATGACACAACTTAGTGGCATTCCCATCCATCAAACTTACAAAAACATCAATTAGTGCTGTTAGCTGTGATGTGCGGCGTTGTCAGCCCCAAGGACAGCTCCCCGTGACCCAGGTCACATGGGTCAGACGGTCCCTAATCCCCGAGGTTGTTACACATAGTCCCAGTTTCTTTTCATGGCGTCCCTTTAATTGTGCTAATTGGATTGTGCTGGTTCTTTTCCACGAGTGACACAGAAAGCTTTCATTAATGAATGACTGATAGTGGCAAGACTGTTGTGGTTGTACAAGATGTTTTATTGTAACTGAGAAAATGACAAGAATAGATATTAGTGCTACAATGGAGTTATTTGTTCTGTAGTTATTTTTGTCCCTTTATTAAACCACCATGTCAGAACTGCGTTGTGGGGACAAATCAACACTGGCCTCAGATTGTAATAGAGCTTTTACATGTGTTCATACACGTATCAGAGGAGGTAGTAATTGCTTAATAAAGCTAAGATTGATATTGGTGCTAATAATATCTTGCATGAAGATTGAAAAAACATGCAAACGGAAATACCAGATATCTTGTCACGGTTTGAAAAATGTGTGAGCAGTTTGAATCTTACCTTGTGTAAGTAAATGTTACACTTTAAAATAATTTACTTATTTAAACCATCTATTGTAAAAATGTTAAAGTATAAAACCCATCAAGGCCCAACAGTCCCATTATGAAACCACATTTCAATTCACAAGATCTGAATTTTAATTTGGTTCTGCACCAAATTTCTAATTTGCCCATAATTCTATGAAGTATCAATGAAATTGTTGAGAAATGCCCAATCCTGCCGAAAGCCTTCCTAGATCAGCCCCTTGATTTGGATCCACACCAGAGTTTAATGTTTGCCTCCCTGACTCATACCTCATCCTCCCAAACAAACAGATGAAAACAATCCCCAAACAGAGGTAATAGTGAACAAATATATGTGTGGTATAAGCTACTTGGACTCGCTACGAACTTGTAGTTAACAAGTCACGTTAATGTTGCAGATTATTCTGTTCAGTACAAAATCAAAGACAATCTGCACCATCTTAGTAACAGATGGGGAAATGCAGTTTGTAAATGCCATCATCAGTGTATGTGACCTTTTGAGGATTTCTTCATTACACTGCAGAAACAGCTGCTTGGCATTTCACACATTGTCTCCATCAGGGATTCTTTAACATCAGATTCCTCTTCTTCTTCTTTGTTTGGTTTATTGGGGGGTGGCAACCAACATCAAGGTGCATTACCGCCATCTACTGTGTCTTCTTCTTCTTCAGCTTCCTTGCTCGGCCCACTGGCTTGTGGAAACCAACCTCTCCGTTCTTCTTCTTCTTCTTCTTCTTCTTCTTCTTCTTCTTCTTCTTCTTCTTCATCAGATTCAACATCAGATTTAAACATCATTCAGCAGTTTCCTCATTAGTCAACACGTTTGTGATTCTTATTCATATGGAAATCGTCATATCCTTGCTCTGTCTCACATGAATATTCCCACAGCATCTGGCAGTCTTATATAAAACTGCTTTTTATCTGTGGATCACCAGTGCCTCCCCTGGTCTCCACAGTCTGCTGTAACTTGGCTTCAGATTAAATCATCTTCATGGAGTTCCCTCAGGAGCCCCGACATTTCTCTTGGCTCCTTGACATACAGTATGTTGTACAGATTTATTCTGTTCATAAAAAAAATATTTTATGTTATCTTACCTATTTTTGTTGTCATGTAAAATGTATTAAAGCACATTGTTTTGATATTGCTTTAGAAATAAAGTTTAATTACCATTATATTATTATTAGTACGTTGGCTCATTTTAATGATCATGGCAGATCCTTGCCACATGGGGTCCCTATTGCCCTAAAATTAAAACTGGTCTTTTTTTAATCATATGAAAAGTTCGGTACGTGAGTCTTTTAAATTACATTAAAACAGGCAGGTTTTAATTTTAAGTTTAAAGGAAACATGAGTCCTTTGTTATGCTTTATGCCAGAGATGTCTGACGGCCCAACAGAGGAATTGATCCAAGTATTCATACTAGCTCATGTCAAGCACAAGATAATAATAATAATTTTATTTATGTAACACCATTCAAAACAGTTGATACAAAGTGCTCCACTGAAAAGACAAATACAAAAATACAAAGCATCAGAGACAACAAGCAAAGTAATACAAAATCTAATATCTAGGCAACAAATAAAAGTAACAGCAAAAGAAAATGATTCAAGGAACATAATAACAGCTAAAACAATCAAGTTAAAACCATACGGTAAAAGTGTTGAGGTATTATTTAAAAACAGACAATGAAGTTTCAAGTAACAGGGCCTTATCAGAAGGTCTCAGGGTATAGGGCAGGTACTGATTTATGGTACAACATAATGTAACAAATAATTCAGAGTAATTGGTGCAACATTAAAATTCAGGCAATAACCACTTAAGCCTCACATAAACTGACAATTAACCAATAATGAGATATAATAAAAAGTGTACAGCAGATAATGGCTCAACAAAGACATCTGGGTAGTAGATTAACAACATATAGATATTGGTATATAGAAATAATATTTGCTTTGCCAAAGACCTGAATGCTGAATGTAACCAGCAGGTGTTGCTATAGCGACAGAATGTTCAAATGAACGTTCTCAGTGGACAAAAGGTACATACCAATGATAACAATTGAAAACTCGATTAAAAGCTTTGATTTATAATTGTTTATATGTATATATACATGAAAGCGGAAATTACTTTTTATTTTTACAGAGACAACAATGCCAGAAATGCACTTAAGCGATCGAGCATCTATACATTATGCCTCCTCTCTTCCCCTCTTCTCTCCGTCTTTGTTGAATTTATGTATGTATGATGAGGCGCCCCTGAGACCACTGATTGTATGGTGTTTTATTTAGAGAAGCTCCTCTTCCCAGACTAGGCTTTTAGCACAGCTGTAGTCTGTGACCCACTTCTTCAAGAGAGACAGGCCTAGAAATAAGAAGGAGCTGGCAGCTGAGAGGGGGAGAAAGGAGGTGTAGGGATTGTATGGAATCCTGGGGAAAATTAAATATATCTGCAAATCAAGGAGAGATGAAAGACAAGATTTAGAGATGTGGGCAAAATGGCATTGCCTCATATATTCTGTACTTATGAAGGACTGACAAATCAGACAGGCTTTAAAGAGAAATTTGAGAACTGCTGGATTAGTCACTCAGCAGGAATGTTTTTTGCAAAGGGTTTTGATCACTAATTTATATCCTTCAAAATGGCAAATGTTCACAGTTATTTGAGGTTTTGAAGTGTTAATCAAACATAACAGGCACATTGAATAAGCCACCTTGGGTTCTGGATAATTATGATTGCCATTTGCCATTCTCTTGAGACATTTCACACACCAAACTGTGAGGAAATAATTGGCAGATCAATTGCTAATTGAAATGCAACCTATTATGTTGATTTCCTTTATAACACAAAACATCCCATTTGGCCTCTATATAACCAGAGTAAAAAACCTATAAGTTTCAGAAAGATAATGTTTACTGCAGGCTATTGTAATGTGTTATTTTAGCTATTCCATGTAGATCCTAGTTATATGGCTAAGGACAAGCGGAAGACTTTCACTTAAAATAATGTCGACATGTTACAGTTTGTGTCTGGAATATTAAATATCAACCTGCACGCAAACACACACAGCAGATTTAAATGCAGGGGGAGGCACTTGCACCCCATGAAGAGATGTGATCTGATGTGGCTCTTGCGAGACAGGCTTACTGGGACAGGAAATAGGATTGCGCAAGCAGCAGGCATATTCCAAATCCCAGCACTGCCAAGCTTTTGGTTGCAGAGAGTTGACCCCGTCTGACCTCCCTTGGGGCATCCTTTGAAAAAGAGTGACATCATTTTTGAGCACTTTCACTCTGAGAAATAGGAAAAGGTCTTTGGCTTTATAAGAAAAAAAACGATGTCGTGTGCGAGCTGAGCGCTGCTGTTTCCTCCCCTCCGCAAATCTCACAGCACCTAATGAACAAAAAGATGTAAAATTCATGTGCCTTCATCAATTATTTAATATTAATAAGAAAAAGCAGCAGCGGCTAAATGTGTTCCAGAAGTCAGACATGCTGGTAACTGGGTCACTCGCTGAAACATCATTTTTCACCCGCTGACACCTAAGCACATTTATGCCACCGATGACCATTTTTGTGAGAAATAGTTTAGGATAATATCCTGCTGCTTCCAGTTTACTGTGATGCCTTCTTTAATGTAGGATCACCGTGTGCCTATGAGGACCACGTCTGTGTCTTAGATTATTTGAAACTTCAGGTTTGTTCAAAACCTTTAGGTTTTGATAAATCGTGAAGGGCATTTTTTTATATTTCATAGACAATCCACCCATTTAAGAGGATCTACACCATGATGTAATGGGTTCTTTTCTGACCCACACTGCATCCTTCCACCAAATGTTGTGGTAATCCATCCTCTAGTTTTTGCATGATTCTGCTAACCGACTGACAAAGGGAAAACACAACCTCCTTGCCAGAAGTAATTAGTTGCCGCCCTAGGTCCCCTTTGAAAATGGTCCACACCCTCAGATGAAGGGCTACTTATGAGCGGCTGAGAGTGAGCTTCTTGAAGCAGTGGTGGTAGTGATGGTGGTGGAGTGCTGAGGTTCAGCTCTGAGTGATCTGTTAGCACTAAATCTCAGGTTGAGGAGGGGCCTGCCAGCTCTGTCTACTGTGAGAGACGGGAAACATTAAGGCCACAGCGCTAAGAGCCTCTAAGTCTCCCACTTGTCTCCCTCTGTCCAGGAGCTGGAGCAGCTGACTCTAGCCTCTGTGTTTTTCTCACTCCACATTGATCCGTCCCACCAGCCACCTTTGACCAACATTTCGCTATTTTTTCTTCCCTTCTTTCTTGTGAGAAACGCACTGCATTATGTCAACAAGGTGATAGACCTTGCCCTTAAAATGTGTCAGGGATTACTAGTGCTTAGTGGTGGTTTTCAGTCAGTATCGATCTGTGTGTGCATCATTTATGACTCAGTGAGGACAGGATGGTCCACTTGGTGTGAATATTACTATAGATCTATAGAAAACACAATAAATCTGCAAAATCACTACAGGGGATTTGTTTAAATGCCAGTATTCATTCATTAAGATTTGGGTCTAGGTAACTGACGGGTGAGGAGCTATGAAATATAACTGGCAGTGAATCCTGTGTGACAGGTGTGAATGTTGAATAACCCACAATACTTTAGGGAATAGCAACGGAAGTATGACGACATGCTGCGCTGACTGTTAATTCAGTTAGATGATGTCAGTTATATGAGCCAGACAAACAGTATAAACACTTAACTTTGAAGAAACAATACCTCTCTGTTGAAACATGCAAAGATGCCGGTGAAATGCTAAGATAGCAGGAATCATGCAAAACATTGGATGCCACGTCCATATCTGTGAATTTCAAACTGCTGTTCCTCTTGATACACTTGCTCTGTTTGAAATGGGAGTGGAATATATAAAAATAAATCTCAATCCCATTATCCTGTATGTACTGTATATGATGATATTGATGTTTTTTTATTAGTTAGTAGGTCATTTGAAAAAACTGGCATTTATTCTAATAATCAAGTTATTCAGTAATTTCTCATTTTCATTTCTCAGTATAACTGAAAACAGTACTCCTTTTTATCATTTGTGGGAATCTGCAGCTTTTCTCTCTTTTACCTCGACTTTAGGTCTTTTGTGGTTGATCAAACGAAAAAGCAGCGTCTGAGGATGTGACTGAGAACCCTGGAAAACTGTGACGGGCATTATTTCCTTTATCTTTTGACATTTTATCGATCCAACAAATGGAGAAAATAATTGCGAGATTAATCGATAATGCAGATATTGTTAGATGTTGATACATTTTCTGGAAAATAATTTTACAAACTCTTTATGAATAAAATGACCAGTCAGGAATGTGAGTTTTTTGGAGTATTCAGTAAAGCAGCGTTGACAGCAGATATGTGAGGCTGCAGTGTGACTTTGAGTGAAATGCTAAGGCTGAGCCGAACTAGAATCCAAGGCCCGATGAAACGTCAAGAGATCACCAATGTTATTACAATACCATCCACTGCCGTTGACATATTTGTATTATCTCATGGTACATGTATTAACCTGATTATAATATGGTCAAGTTTGGTATAACCTCCGCCAAGGAGATAATGTTTTCACCTGTGCTCGTTAGTTTGTTTTTTTATTTGCTTGTCAGCAGGATTATGCAAAAAGCTACTGACCCGACTTCCACAAAACTTGCTGGAATGGTAAAGAATGGGTCATGGTTCAAGAAAGAATCCGATACATTTTGGTGCTGATCTGGGTCAAGAGGCGAATCTTTCTTTTTCACTTTCTTCAACATCGCAAAATTCTTAAACATTTTTGTTGACTTGTCGGATAATAATACATAGATCTTGATAAAAGGTTTCACATGGGGACCTTGAACCCTAACCCTAGTTTTGTATGAATTTACTGAATACATACAGTATCAGCAGTATATTGGGAGGTCTGAAGTGGTCTATGGCTAAATGAGGACTTATCTGTTACACACAGGTACTACATTACAACACTGAAAACAATGCATAATTAGACCATGGTCCAACACAATTCCCTCCACTAAAATTCCTTGCTGTACGTTAACAAGGGATGTAAGACCCCCACCTCACAACTCCTCACAGCCACGGTGTTCCTCCCAGCCTGTGGCCGCTGAGGGGTTAAACGCCATTCGGTTGTAGGAAGTGGGTGGTTGGAGCTGAGGATGGAGCGAAGCCCTGTGTGGCTCCCACAGATCGTTTTACGAGAGAGAGAGAGAGAGAGAGAGAGAGAGAAAAAGGGAGGCAGCGTTACACCGGAGAGGAGCAGAGGGAGCACGTCGTGTAACTGAGAGAGCTCGGAAAAAAACAGAGGAAGCTGTTTTGTGTATTTTTTTTTTTTTTACCGGAGGACGAAAAACCGCGATGTGATCAACCTGCTTTCTTTAGCGGCGTGTGAATGTGTACGTGTACGTGTGCGCGCGCGCGTTTCAGTCGCTGCAGATCCTCAGTGATCTCACCTTTTCCTTTTGAATGCACATACGCGGTGACAGCATGCGGGAGTCATATGATAATGGTGGCTCGTAGTTGTCATGTGCATCCAGTGAAAGTCCCGCATCCATGCACTGGAGCCTCCTCAGCGGCGAACAGACGGTGATGCACGAGCTGAGGCTGCTCGTGAACTCTGAAGCAGCGGGTTCCTGCTGCCAAGTGGCTGGATCACCATCTGAGGATCGTTGCTATTGAAGCGTTTGACGGGATGACAGCAGTCGCATTGTCTGATCTGATGTGCAATCGCACTGTGTTGTTGTTGTTGTAGTTGTTGTTGTTGTGAGGATGAGTGTAAACTTGTTTTGTTGAGTCTAATCTCGGGTGTGACAGTCTCTTATCTCTCAGCTGGACCTCAGCCCATGCACAACACGCTGACCCCACTCGCTTATTCAGCAGATCCCACCACAGAGCAGCCCGGTCAGTGGTGTCCGTCTGTAGCTGCCAGCATGGGGTGTCAGCAGGGGTGGAGCACAGCAGTGACAGCTCTGAAGCCTGGGTCACATTTGATCGAGTAGTTTTTTTTTTTTTAGTTGGAGACATAGAGATCATATTTCTATCAGGGAGCGCGGATGTCCTCTATCTGTTTTTATTTCTGACGGTGAATCGCGTATCGCCAATAGACGATGTTCCGATACTCCTCCTGAGTATTTGGGCTAAGTGGTATATCGTGGACACGTGCTGGCCATTTGAAAGCCACGCGAGAGTGGGGCGGTCTTCTCGCGACGCCACCTGGAAACCACGGGAGCCAGGTGACCCCTCCAGACAGGTGTGACCCCCGGACAAGCACCATGGATGATTCTGGGATCATCCGGAGACGGAGGCTGCAGGTGAGAACTAGGACTGGGCTTCAACTGCCAATCATTTAGTATTGGATAATTATCAAGATAAATGTCACGTTATTATTATTATATTTAAGTTTAAAGACTGATTTCGGCTCCTGAGAGAAGGTTGTGGTTTTAAACGGCAGAACTACTTTACACATGTAATGTAGATCGATTGTGTTATAACTTCTCACTGTGCCTGCAGTATATATTGATATATACTAAACATTTTATATACTGCTATTGATTACAATTCTGATTCTGATTATAATTGATATTGCTTTGTCGGTTAGCCCTAGCCAGAACTCATTTGTTTGACTTATGTCATGAAGGAAGAAAAAGCTAGAAACAATGTTTTGCAGTCTATCCCCTATATCAGCTTTCATGCCATTTTCACAATTACCGGCACATAATCTTAAAATTAGATTTACAGTGATGATGTGGTTCTATATTCGAGGAATGGTTAAGGGCCAGGAATTGTATATTCAACCGTTGGACGCATAGATCAATGAGTAAATGCAAGTAATATGTAAAGGCTTCACTTTTAGGTTTGGATACAGGAAGGTGCCCAGTCAGTTAATTTAGTTTACTGCACAAAACAGGGTCCACCAATAAAATTGTTGACCTAATTTAAATTCAAATACATGTCACTTTATCACATTAAAGTTCAAAATATCAAAAGGGGGTTTGCGTATTCATTTGCTGTATAGCTTGCAATAGTTTAATACACACTATTAAAGAGATACAGTAGCTATCAGAGTAGTAAAATCAACAATGGTAGACAACTCATTCCTAGTTTTAGGTATACAAAGCCTTTTGTATGACATGTTGTCTCGAAAGCATCCCTATAAATTCAGTAGTAAGTGCAACGGGTGACGGATCTGTGTGTAGATTGTTTTATATTCACAACAATATGTGTACAAGTCCAATGACCATGTCATATGTTGAGTATGGGTTGCTTAATGGAGATGGGGAGAGTGGAAGGAGTAGATTATTCTATTGCATTTGCATGATAGTCACTTAGCACACATCTTGTACATTATGACAGCCACAGGAAGGCTCTGGTAAAAGCTTCCCTCGAGACCTTCGCCTGTGTGGTCGGCGCGTGCGTGAAATGAATGGATGAGGCAGGCGAAGCTCAGTGTGCGGGGCCATTGTCTGCCTGTCCTTCTCTGCTTCCTCGTGAATTCATTCGCAGTAAAATTACTTTGCTGTACATTGTGCAAAGATACTCTGCTCTTGATGATTGCTCATCATAAACTAGACACGTGAAATTGGAAGATTTTCGGTACAAATGTTGTTCACTTGTGAAAACAGTAGCAACACTCCCAGACTTCCAGAGAGTATCCAGTCCAGGTGCAGTGCTCCTTTACTGTATGCTCTGGTGGATTAAAGCAGACACAAGATTAAAGATTTGTAAGATAAATGTCCGTCTTTGATGGAGTTTATGGAGGAGACAGTTTCATTTTAAGTCATACAAGACTCTCTGCTACCTCTCCCACCGGCCGAACGTTTGTTTACTTTCTCCCTCTTCTGTATCTCTGTGACATTTAAACTGCAGCTTTTGATAATCCTTGTCTCTTTGTAGCTGTTAGCGGCGCAGGGAGAGATACAGTAGTTTTGTTCAGTCCTAATATGATGTTTGCGTCAGCGGGTAGCCTTGACTTTGTGTGTCACTCACAGGTAAGTCGTGGTATTATAATCTTAACACCAATTAATAGTTACTTTAAATGTAATGATAGATTTGCCCAATATTGTCTGGGTGAATTGTTTGTTTTAAAAAATGCGAGAGAGTCCTGAAATTACATAGAAGGATCGCAGAGAGCACATACCTCCATCTAGTAATGCTAACACCCTAACCCGCCATGTTAAAGAAGGTAAAAAATAGCTACTCCCTTTCACCAAATTTCATGGAAATCGGTTCAGGACTCTTTACGTAATCCTGCTAACTAAGAAACAAACAATGATGAAAACATGACGTCCTTCTCGGATGTAATGATGCTTTAGTTACATGTAATGTCCCTTATTAATGCTCTAAATCCATTAATCAACGATATGTTTTACCTTAACTTACTAATTTTTTTTTTTTAGTTTGATCGACTAGTTGCTGTTCTATGACATGATTGAAAATACTGGAGCACGCCCATCACAAGTTCTGAAAGTCAAACATGACATATTCAGTTTCCAGTGTATTTTGTCCAACCCAAAGTTTAAAATTCAAAAATATTTAGGTCAAAAAGGATCTCAGTACAGCGCATACCTCCACCAAGGCCCAACTGTCCCCTTAAATTCAACCAAGCCGCTCCAAATGGCACATTCATAGATATCAGTCCCCTAAATATGCCTGATTCAAGATCCATTATTCAACCAAATAACATCTTTTCAGTAGTTTTTACATAATACTGCTGAAAAACAAACAAACAACAGACACTGGCAAATACACAGCTTAATATCCTTGGTGGAGGTTAAAAAAAAGAAGGAGCAAAGAATCCATACATGAGTAGGTGGTTGCCATTTTTGTTTCACCAAGCAACTCTAATTGTTTCAGCTTCTTCGGGGAGATTCTCTATCATGGTACATAATTCCTCACACAAGTGACAGATCTTGTTCTTCATAGAGGTAAAGACTTTCACGCGTCATATAAACTGTCGATTTTTATCAAATGGTTAAAATCTCTTCCCGCTCAGTGATGGTTTGATGGTAGAGTTCAGCGGGTAAATTAGAGGACGTTGAGTCGCTTTGCTGAGCTCAGGGGTTCTCATGATAGAAAGATTTCCTCAGAGGATAATTGCAGCTGAATATCAGATGTCGACGTGTACGATTGCAGAGCAGGGTAGTCTGGCAGGGGAGGGAGGAGACGGTTTTGATGTGAACATAAAGATTGAAAGTAATGCACGGTGTATGCAGAGACACAGCAGGACATACACCCACACTGTTGCAAGATGGACTTTGAATCCAACTTAAAACAGGAACGCACGGACACACAAAAAGACTCCCTGCACTTACAAGAAGATCACACTGCTGAGTCAAACTCCACTTCTGATTCTAGACAGATCTTGAGTGCATGTTAATGAGTGTGTCCATCCATTCAGTCGATTGTACAGACACTACACCGAACATCTCGTTTTTGTGTGTGTGTGTGTGTGTGTGTGTGTGTGTGTGTGTGTGTGTGTGTGTGTGTGTGTGTGTGTGTGTGTGTGTGTGTGTGTGTGTGTTTTTGCACAACATTCATGCACAGTATATGTACATATCAAATTGACTCCCACCCCCTGCCCCTACTCTCCATTTCCATTGAAGTGGTCGATATCCATATCTCAGACAGCGGCGCTCTAAATGCTAAGGATGTGGCACAGTTGTCAGGCCCATTAACAGGACTAATGGTGGCCTAACAGCCCTGTGCGCCCTCAGGGAGGAAGACCAACCACCAGCAGCAGCAGGACGGGCTGAAAGGGCTTGAGGCCAGACGGGGGTAAAATGAGTTTGGGGGGAGGCAGAAAAGACTAGAGGCTACAGGCAGCAGCTGTGGGCTACAGTGCACCCCATTTTAAGTAGCTATTACCGTATCTGGATTTCTTTTCTGCTGGGATCTACTTTCACACCAGAGAGACAGAAGAGGGAGGCAAAGGAGTGTGTGTGTTTGTTTGTTTATGTGTGTGTGTGTGTGTGTGTGTGTGTGTGTGTGTGTGTGTGTGTGTGTGTGTGTGTGTGTGTGTGTGTGTGTGTGTGTGTGTGTGTGTGTGTGTGTGTGTGTGTGTGTGTGTGTGTGTGTGCGTTTAATGTGCATTGTTCATTTATGAGGGTGGGCAGTGAAAATAATTTGAGCTTCAGCTAAAGTGAGTATCATTAAAATATCATTAAAATCTTTCAATGTCGCTACTTAAGATACCTTTTGCATTGAATTTACTATGTCATGGTAGCAAAAGTGCAGATTTTAATTATTTATTAACCAGAATGGCACTTGAGAGTGTAGACCTCAGCCAAGGCCAAACAGTCGCCTTATGAAAACACATTTAAATTCACTAGATCCAGATTTTTTGCATAATCCTGCTAACAAACATACACCAATGAAAACATAACCTCCTTGAGGGAAAACAACTTCTGACCCCAGGTTTTCAGACTAAGGTCATACATGGCTGTTTACATGCCCATCAACGCCTCTTATTTTTTAAAACTGCATTCCTCTATTTCAATCTCAGAATATTAGATTTTCCAAACGACCCTCCCTCTGTTTCTTTAAACCCAGGTTAAATAAAAACGAAATCAACTGGAATAACGATGAAAGCCATGATCTCACCGTTCAGTCTATTTAGTTTGGCTCTGTGGGAAAAGAGAGTGGTTCACTGATAAGAATCATTTACATCTCAGGTGAAGATTATCGTTGTGTCCTGAGCTGTTGTAGGTGTGTGGAGAGCAATTGCACGTAACCCATATGCTCATGCATTGACACACACACAAGTCAAACTGTGTGTCTCATCCCTCTCTGAGTGTAGAGTAACACACACACACACACGCACACACGCAGGCATAATTTGTCCAATATTTTGTCCTGGGCAGTGTGCCCATTTCCAATATGCTAAGCACAAGGGATAAGAGTGTGATCACTGCAGAAGATCCAACTCTCCTTGCCAAGCCCTGTCACTCACTGCCATGCCCACTGCTTTGTTCTGCCTCATCTCATTCCTCTGATGTCTGTATTATTCAGAAAGGGTCGTTTTTGTACTGCGAGAGCAAAGTGCACATCAAAGCTACTGATCTGGGCCAGAGTGAATATGAGAATAGCTTTAGATATTTGAACTACTTTCTCTGGCCTTGAATTATCATCCCGGACGCCTATAAAGCACCAAAAGCCTGTGTCCAACCTCATCCACAAAAATGGACAAGGTGGGAAAAATAGCACCTTTTCAAAGTTTAACAGTGTAACAAGAAAGTGATAAAGGTTAAGAGAGTCAGTTGCACATTATATTGAGACATTATATAATTTTAGACCTCCGTGTAATGAACAGTGAGTTCAGATGTTTTAAATGAATGTCGAAGGCTGGTCGGCCATTAAACTGAAGAATACACTGTGTGACATTTGCCTTGCAATCTGCTGTCAGCTTTGGCAGACGTAACACAGCAGAAGCCTCATGACTCGGCCCAGAGCAGCAGCATATTAACATTTTTTCTTTTCTTCGGTTTCCAGTTGGACTTCGCTTTGTCCTTGGGTAAACATAAACCAAAAGGACGAAAGAAAACTGAATACGCAACATCCTTTCTTCACTTGTCAGGCAGAGAAAGTTCTCTAATATTTTCATCTATTTTGAACGGCTGTGAATCATTTGCAATGAAGGTTGCGCATAATGGATTAAATGTGCCAAGGAGGTGTTTGTTTGTACGTGTACACATCTGTTAGTTTGAGTCTACAGTACAATATCTCTGCAAAGTTTTCTTTTAGCTCTGAGGAGATCCACAGTGCTCTCGATAGTCAAAGGTCACGCTGACCTCACAAATCACATCATTTGCCTTGTGAATGTCATATGTCAAGAAAACATCCAGAGAATCTGTTATTATTTGGTAGAGACGTTCACTTGGATTCAAAGATGAAGTGTTTAGAGTTTGGTGGTCAAGGGTCAAGGTCATTGTGGCCTCACAAAACATGTTTTTGGCCTTTTGAACATGACATCTCAAGTCTGCTTTTACAGAATTTCTTCAAATTTTGACCAGTTGTCACTTGGAGATTTACTGATTAAATTTCAGTGGTTGAAGTCAAAGGTCAAGATGATCTCATATGAGACTGGAAAATAAACACGTTGACTCACACTGCACTGGTTGGTGGAGCCATATAACCGCAGGGCAGTTTGAGTCAGGGGTTTTTTGACTTGGAAAGGTATTATCACAAAGGTATTATCACTCAGCTGTGATATCTCTTCAGTGATACTGCAGTGGTGAAGTGTGAGGACCAAGTAGGACACACTGTGGCACTCATAAGTATAATCGTGAAGACAGGATATGTTGAGGAGACACTTATAAAGATCAACCAGGCTTGCGATTACTGTTATTATCATATCACATCAGAATATCGAAAATTCACCGTTTATGTAACATTGAATATTACTGAGAACTTTGCTGGGTTGTCATGGTCACTTGAGCTCAGGTAAATATAAATATAATAAAAAAAATAAGCTGAAGTGAACAGTAACATGGCAACCACACGTGAAGTGGCGCTCTGTTTGACAGCCGCAGTGAGAGGGAGCAGGTGCTGAGGTTTTATCCATTAGCCACCTCTATGGCCTGGCTCTGTCTAAGAAGTGCCTATCAGGATACGGTGGGTTAATTAGTGAGCTGGACAGGCCCTGCTCTACAGTTTGATCTGTGCACAAACAGAAATGGATCGGCAAACAGTTTTGGAGTTTTAAGGGCGAGTATTGACTGTAGAACTCTGTGACGTCAAATAGCAATTAAGCACATTTCCTAAAATATAGAGCCCATCCTTTGCCAATATTCTGTACTGGTGTGATTACTTCACTAATGCTGCACTTTCTCAAGATGGTGGTAATCGTCGATGATCACAATGATGCAGCGTAGCAGTGTTTCTGCTGCTCTTTTGGCTCCCCTTCGCTTTACAGTGTATAGAGTGTGAATATTAACGCCTCTCAGTGCTGGAAAGTTTTGGTTAGCGAGCTTGTTTTGAGATGAGAGCTCCAGCTGTCAAGTCGTGTATCATCAGCTCGGCTTTGTTTGGGTTTTGGAATGCCTGTTTACTTATGCAAAGACAAAGAGATAGACGTGGAGAGAGAAAGTGATGGAGAGAGAGAGAGAGAGAGCGAGAGAGAGTGCACTTGTTTAAAAGGATGAAATTCTTCTCTGGAAAACCAACTGCAGTCTCGTATTTTTCATTATATTTTCCTCTTACATCTGTGTTTGATTTCAGCTTCTGACACTGCTGTGGTTCTTCACTGTGATTTTTTTTTATTATTTCACAGACACAGCTCTATTTCATTAAGCCTGAGTAAAACAAAACAAATGGTGATATCCCTTTAGAGGAGCCACTGGACTAGAATATGGCTTAATAATCAGCACAGGACAGGCAGACTGTAGGTAACTTGATCTTACTTAGGCCAAGTGTTAAATGGGAATCAAATTGGGAATAAATGGGCAACAAGCAGCACACAGATCCATCCCAGTAGTTCCTAATCACATCAGAGTCCTTGCTGTTGTAACCCAGTGTCATAAATATAGCAGCAACATTTTGAAATTGACTTTGGCTCCGTTCAACCTGCTGTTTTCTCAGAGCTCTGAAGTCTCTGAGCACTTAGGAGGGATCAGCTTACAGACTGCCTCCCACTCGCACTATACAATGAGGCAGAAATCACGAAACCCTAATGATTTGTTCTGTCTTTGTTTGTTGTGTCCTTTGTTTTTCTGTATCGCATGCTAATGATGATGCTAATAATCATAAGATACATGATCCTTAGTGAGGATTTGGTTAATCAGCGTGACCACAATCCTCCTCCTTGGTGGCAGTCAGTGTGTTGCAAAGATGAGTCAGTGTGATTCAATAAACTGCTTACAATTCTACTTATATTTTGAAGTAATGCTTGTCTTTTGTGTGGGTGTGAAATACTGGATACTCTTCAGGCCTTTAGTAATCCTAAAAGTAAAATCCTAAATTAAGGAAAACTCACTCTTATATTAAGAATAAAACCATACTCTGTAACAAGGAGGACACACAAACATATTGAATACATATTGCTTCACATATTGCTAGACATAAATCTTGTTTAATGCGTCTGCGCTCTCCTCTTCTCTTTTCTCGTTTCTGACCAGAAGGATCTGCCTCTGCCCCGAAAAAGTAGCAGGTAAGTTCATATTTACATGTTATTCCTCTATTGTATGTATGGGGTATTAAATTAATTTCCACTACTTGTGGAATTCATGGAATTTAGTGGGACTTTGAAAGTTGTATTCCAGCTGGAAAAGTATCAGAATCAAGGAAGATGGGTCACTTCATCTGCTATGGCTACATATATAAAACCTTACTGTTTTTCTACATCTTATGGCCACAACATACAACCAAACGGTTTTCTGAGCTGAAACACATACTGACACAGAGGGAATTACATTGTTAGGCCTTGGGATGTTTCCATCTTTATGGTACGTCATGGTTATGATGTGGTATTGTGAAGTGGGAGTCTTGTCCTCAGACGGCAGCGTGTTCCAGCTTTGTGTGAGCCCTTTCTCACTCGGAGCGTCTCAGTCGGAGCAATCTGTTGCAATCGGGCGTGCAATGAACATTCAGCAGCAGGAGACGAGTGCTGTGACCTCAGTTGCCCATGTGTTTCTGGGAAGGTGGGGAGGTAGAGGAAGGAGATTAGAGCAAGACATGATGTGTAATGTACAGTGATTAGATGTAGTGTCGTTTGTTGTTTTATGGCAGCACAGAGCACTATAGTCAATGAATCTCGTTTAGCATTAGTATTGAAGATGCTGACCTACTTTTTACAGTAAGGCCAAAAACCTTTTCTGAATAATACAAGTTTCTCTCATGAACTCAAATCTCAACAGACAGATAGAAATTCCAATTTAGATCCAAGGACATCATGTACAGAAGTCAATCCAGGATTTCTCTGAGAATAATTCAGTTTTTGAGTTTTCTTTAGTAGCAAAGTAATCTTGGAGCCCATTGGCTGCCGTGGGATAATTAATTAGCCTCTTGGACCTATGGCCAATATTAAGGGACTTTCGGAGTAGACAGTGGATATCTGGGCCAAGACACCGGCATCCAATCATCTTACACTGTTTCCAGTTCGACTAGTTTTCTTTTGTCACATGAGTCGAACGTTTCTCCACACAAAACACAAACAGTGATACTTTTTTTTAGGTGTTTTAAGTCCAGACGACATTTTAGCTAATCTCTATTAATAGCCATTGGCATATCAATGTAGATAAATCAGAATGCCAATACCTGATGCACTTGGGTCAATGTGTTCCGCCTCTTTTGCGCTCCACAGGGACTGTTTACCTGCAGATTGGTCAAAGTAGAAATGGAAACTAGAAAGCTTCCAGCCCCCAAATCTTGTCCCTCGCCAACAGATACAGTGCATTTACGTGCAGAATCTGTTTAAATAAATTAGTGTCAAAGTAATCCAGTGATGGTTGTTTATATACCTCCCGGTAAATCACAAACCTGCCAATAGCAAACTTAACATACTGTAAACAAACTTAACTGCCAAAAGGAATAGCACCATTTAACCAGCGCCACAGTTACAGTAACATAAATCTTAAATTGTAACCTATTGTTTGAAAGTGTTTTGTGAAGGAAATCATGTAAATCAGAAGCAGAGAGTTTGAGAGGACGCCCTCTCATGCCTCATCTCAGCTACTCGCGGTGCTCTTGAATGAAATCATTCATGGAAATTTCTTCAAAAAGTCAACGTTACAGCCAGACATTAACATTCAGAGACGGCTCTACAAAAACATGATTGGCTTCACGGAGACAAAGCGAGAGATACAGTTGGCTTCTCCACAAAGATGGATTACATTTAGTGACTGAATTAGAGGCCTCGGGAGTCATTTTCTGTGCCATTTAGGAATGAGTGGGACTGAATGATCCTCTGAGATTCGACAAAACTGATTAAAATATCCTCATTTGTGGTACATGCACATGAAAGCGCTCACACTAAACAATTAGATCAGGCAAAATGTGAAATACGTGAAAAGACTGGTGTTGTTTTAAGTGTGAGTCTCTGTCCATGGTGCTGAAATACACAGTGTCTCTATCACTGTTTTACTAATATTCCTTCAATAATGATAATGTTAATAATAATAATATATTAATATGTTAAAATGCTACGTATGTATTTAGGACATAGTGTCCTAAATACATTTAGATAGGTTAATTATGTTAATGTTCATTTAATACTACTTCCATCATGCTTTAAGCAAATATTTTGGCGTTATGCTTGATTTGTAATGTCCCTGTGTGTTGTAGTTCTTTTTCAATGATACAGATATTAGGATGCTGTAATAAAACTACAAACAACAGCAACGTCATACTGATAACTGCAATTAATCTCAGTACACTGTCTGTAGGAAACACTATGGATGCCAACTGTCTCTGCTTGTAGTTTGGAGGTAACATGGGGAGCTTTAAGTTAGTAATTCTGGGACTCTGATATTCCTTCATATTCATTACTTGTCATTGGTCTTAAAAAGTTTTAAATTTAATTCATTGATATCCTTGAAATTTTTCTGAAATTGCTGTATTCCAGAGCCGCACTTTTTCTTATTTTAGTTTCCTGCTTTTGTTCAATGTGAGCAAAATATAAAACTCTGTCATCGGTCTCTTTATCATATAAACTGTTATCGCTGCACAGAGAGTGTTGGCAGAACAGGAGGTTGTAAATATGAAGCATGGCTTTAATTCCCTGTGTATAGCTGAATTTGTATTTCACTTATTTCTTTGTATTTGTGTGTGTAGTTGTCTACTCAGTATTCTGCATGCGTCACACTCTGGGCAGAGGTACTGTCTGGCAGAAATACCCTGATGATGCTTCTTATACATGCCTGTGATCTTTAATGTGCATGTGTGTGTGTGTGTCCCGTGTGTTATTACAATTTACAGCCTTTGTGAGAGTGTGTGCTCCCGTGTGCAGTGCGGGTGTGTGTCCCTGACTGCTGTCATCGGGTGTGTTTTGCCCGTGACCTCTGACCCCGTGTGGCAACGTGGCAGATGTCACAGCATGACATAAAGGAGACACCGGAGCTGCAGGCTCTTAGCCAACACCCTTTGCCTGGTGCTGGAGTTGGATTTTTCTACACATGTCCTCCTGTGGGTGGAGCCGCAGTCTCTTTTTTACTTAGGGTGTAAACAAAAATGATGTTGACATCAGAATGGAAACAATTGACAAGCAAGTTGATAAATGTTTGAAACCATTACAGGTTGAATTTTCTTCTGTGAAAGACGGACAGAGAAAATCCAACTCCTACATGCCAGACAAAAATATGCACTATGCTTTCTATGTGATATCATGCTGCTCATGCCTGTCTGGGACCCCCCCTGCTGTGTGCCAGTGATATCACCACCCTCGTCCTCCTGCCCCCTTTCCCCTCGTCTCTACTCCCTCATGTATATTTTATCCATCCAGTCTCCCACATTAGAGATGACATCCATTATTGAATTACTCCCCTCAGCACTACTGTGCAACTGTCACCCAACGTCAGCTTTAACATTTGGTGGGATTGTTTCAAAGGGAAGGAGGAAGGGCGTACACATGCACGCACAAACACACACGGAGACATTACATCTCTAGACGGGCATTACAGAAGCAGCTCCTCTGATATGTAGGACAATGCCGGAGTTCGTCCAATATGGCGTTTATCTTGGGAAAAACACAAACATATGTCTGTCTCTATATTTGAAAGGATAAGGCTGATGAAATTCTATATTTTCTTACTGGCGATAAATCCCATGAAAACCAACAGTGTGTCAGTCTGTTTCTCATGACTTGTCCCTTTCTCTACCCCGGCTATCGCACTCAGCTCCTACTGAACATGTACCCAATGTAAATCTTTAAAGACTGGACAGAAACACAGTTTCAATTATTTAAAGGCTCCGTAAAAGCATGATTCGATCTTTTTGTAATTAAATATTTGCTTCAAAGGAAACATCTATCAAATTCCAGTAATCTCTGTCTGTCTGTGGAATGCTTACCTTGAGAGCCATTCATCTTATGGGCTTCACACGTGGTATGTCTATTGTTAAGGAAGTGCAGTAAGAAATTTGGTCTGATTTGGACACGTGATATTTTTTCATTAGATAGATTCCGTAATGCACTGATAGAGTAATGCATGGTTGGTTTCGTTATTCTTATGGGATTTATTAACAATAGTAAAAATATATATGAATACCAGCTCAATGCAATGTTTGTTATCATTGTTATTTGGAGGTGGAGGTTTATGGTACAGAGAAATAAGCTCCATCAGGCTTTAGCTACACAGAAAATACTTATTATTAGGTTTTTTAGTTGTTGGTGTTTGTTTCCAATAAGAAAAATATAGAATATAACGTTATCCTTTAACGACCTGTGTCTTTGTAATGTCAGTGCCACTCATGAGAAAGATTTATATAAATATCACACAGAATAATCCACGGTCACATTTAAAAATCAGCTTGCAGTGCCCTTCACTCTCTCTCTCTCACTCTCTCTCTCTCTCTCTCTCTCTCTCTCTCTCTCCGTCTCTGTCTTGTCATTTACGTTAGTCTTCAGTTCACTGGGTTCACTCCTCCATGAATCACTCGCTTTTTCTTGCATCTTCACTTAATTTCTCCCACACGCTGCTCTCTCACTCATACTGTATATGCTTGCATTGACTTCCCTGTCTTTTCCATTCCCTTTTTCTTTCCCTCTCTCTCTTTGTCCCTTTCTCTCTCTCCCTCTGTCTGTCTCTCTCTCTGTGCCTCCCTCCCCTCTCGCTCTGTCATGTTGCACTTCCTGGCTTGGCACGATACCCTTGAGAGCAGCCCCACAATCCTCTCCCCTTCTAAAAGGGATGCTGGGCAGCCTGTTCCCTCTCTCTCTCTCTCTCTCTCTCTCTCTCTCTCTCTCTCTCTCTCTCTCTCTCTTCTTCTTCTTCCCTCCATGCTCTCTCTCTCTTTAATTCTGCCGCTTTCTCCGCCTGTGACACAGCTGACATTTTTCAAATCCTTTTTTTCCACACTCCTGCACGTATCCACACGTCGACAGAGTCACAGACAGAGAGAGAGAGAGAGAGAGAGAGAGAGAGAGAGAGAGAGAGAGAGAGGGGAGAGAGAGAGGGGAGAGAGAGAGTCTGGTTGTGTGTGCATGTGTTTAACTGGCCAGAGGAGGCTCACATGCCGGCGTGGAGTGTAATCGCTGCCTCTTGACTGCCTCTCTCTATCTGTGTGTGTGTTTAGTTCCCTGTGTGTTTGTGTGAAGCCTCAGCTGCTCTCATGTTCACTTGCCAGCACAGCCTCTGCTTCTAGCAACATGTTTCGACGCACAAAAAGGTAAATGGCAACAATCTGTGTCCGTGCAGTCTTTGTGACCGGTGTGATGCCCTGCTGCTGTTAGTATGTGTAGATTCATCGGAGGAGGTTGTTGTGTTTTTCCATGTATTACCCTCGTCCCTGCCAGCTATCATGCTGTCTCACAGTTGTCTCCCTGTCTCCATTTAGCTCCAGCAATATGGTGTGTGTGTGTGTGTGTGTGTGCATGTTTACTTGATGTTTGTACATGCATATGTGTGTATATGTGACGTGTTTCTGTGCATTTAGTCTATTGTTACATCTGATGAATATATGCCTACAGGGTTATATCAAGGTTAATCGTCTGTTTGACGATTTTTATTTGTGTGTGTGTTCCACTAAACAATTCTGCCGCTACAACTCCTCAGATGTGTATGTATTTATATCCCTGTTGAGCTGTATTGTAGTGATGCACATAGTCTGTAGATTATGACCTGTGAGCTGGTGATGTCACTGTGTCTCTCTCTCTCTCTCTCTCTCTCACACACACACAGTCAAAGGCATGTGTGTGCTTGGCCAGTACCCTGTGTGTCAGAGATGGCATTATGATAGTATTATTGTCCAGTGTCCAGGGAGTGCTTGTGTAGCAGAGATCCAAAAGTGGGCTGTGCTGAAGTGGTGTCTGCTTGGCACAAGCTCCTTGCTCGTCCCCCGTTCCCTCTCGCCTTTATTTTCTGTCCTTAACGTCACCCTGTCTGTCCTCCATCTTTCCCGTTGACTTTCTGTTTGTCTGTTTCCCTCAATTCTTCCCTGCAACACTTACACTCCTCCCCTCTCCTCTCCCCCCTCTCATCTCCTCTCCTCCTCGCCTAATGTACAGTCTGTGCAGACCCCGTGGCCCCTCCTGCGGTGCCTCATTTTAGCTTTAGTCTTCATCTCATCTGATCTCAGGAGGATTAGTTGAATCTTCACCATTGCTCCCACTGTGCAGGGAATGAACAGCAGGATGTTCCGTATATGAACAACAAGGATAAGACCTCCCTCTGTTGATGGAGAACATGTGTGGGCTCTTTCCATTAGGTGTGTTTGCTTATGAGGCTCATGACACGTGTGTTTGCTGTTTCCTTGTTGGAGCTTAGCATGTTCACAGTCTGTTTGTTTGTGTGATGCAATACCATTTTTCTGTCCTTGTCTGTTTCACGTGCGGTCATTGGCCAGTTTTACGATTATTATACACTAGGGTAGAGTTTATTACTAATAGTACTGCAGCAACTTGAGATTCAAAATTTTAAATAGTAGAAAATAATCAGAAAATAGTAAAAAAATGCAGATCACAACAAATATCCATCAAACTGGTAAGGGGGGGCAAACTAGGCGATGCTGTGAGCTAAATGCTAAAATTAGGATGCAAGCATGCTTACAGTGACAATGCTCACATGATGACGTTAAACAGGTGTAATGTTTAGACCTCATGGTGGCGCTATAGGAAAGTCAGGGGCTCAGCAGTGTCATTAGAATCCGTGCTGGTTTAAGGTGTCATATTAGCACTCGCATCAATACCTATAGTCCTAATTTAGAGTTATAAATATCATCAAATAATTTACGCTTGATTTCTCTTCCTGCCTCCCTCTCTTTGTCCCTTTGTTGCTTTATATTGTGTGTTTTCTGGCTGTGCTATGGCATTTAAGAGAGATCCTTCTCTGGGCCCACTCCCAAACAGATTGAGCTAAAGGAAGACAGCAGAAGTGAGTAAGAGAGAGAGAAAGTGAGGCACGAGAAAGCAGCGGAGCAACAGGAAGAAGGGAGTCTGGTGGGATGAAAGACAGAGCCTGAGGAAGTGTCTCAGCCTACATTTAAGAGTAGCCCACCGGGGTTAACTGAGCCCCTGACGATACACTCTCAGTGTGTACTTCTTAGCCTCCCCCCCTCCTTGCTTGTCCTCTCCACTTGAAGGTAAACTCTGCAGGTTTTTTGTTTGGGCTTTTGAGATAATGGACGAAGGGACTGAAAGTGGATGATAAACAAGTGAAGGAGCTCCCAGTGGTTTGCAGCTCAAGAACATGAGAGTGCATGTTTATTTCACTCACTCAAATAGTACATACACTATTAGCCCACTCATACACTAAGATAACTACAGTCATACAGGATGCACTTCCACACAGTACCATAGATTGTATATAAAGGTGGAGGACAGGACTGCTCCCCAAAAGTGAAGCCAAGAGTCTCTATCGCCACCTAGTGGCTAGCTAGGCTAGGTCATGAATCCCACCTCCTCTGTGTTAGTGGATGTGACATGAACAAAACCAAAAAGTCCATCCATCCCTTATCTTTGCTGCTTATCCTTTGAGTGTCGCAGAGGGCACTGGAGCCAGTCCCAGCTGACTTTAGGCAAGACGCAGGGTACTCCCTGGACAGGTTGCTAGCGTGTTGCAGGGCGAAAACATAGAGAAAATCATTGACGCTCACATTCACACATATGGACAATCAACGTGACCCGATATGCTTTTGTTTGGACTGATTGCCCAGAGAAAATACCTGGAAATACAGGGTGAATGTGGAAACTCCACGCAAAAAGCTGGGATTCGAGCCAAGAACCTTCTTGCTACGAGGCAACAGTGACAACCATACCAGGAAACAAAGATGGCTTCTGTCAAGTTTGATTTAAAATAAAAATGTGATTGCTATAGAAACACTGAGTTTTGACAGCTGACAGCTGAGAATTACTCGCACTTAGTAAAGCGTGTTTATTGACGGGACCTTGCTTCTGCAGCTAAGCCCCCCAATCGCTACTACGCAGACTCTGGCTCCAGATGTGCAAGATGGCTGCGATCACATCTGGGTATTGGGGGGGAAGTGGAGACACGTCGTCCATCTTTACATGCGAAGTACAGTGTTTATGTATTAACATACTTTTCACATGATGTGACATAAATAATTTATTATAACCATCATAAAATCATGTTTTACTTTTAGACTATATGCTCTTTTGTTGAACAGACATACATTTTTTGCTACACTGAATATAAAAGATTTTAGACAAAAACAACTCTCACCTTGAAACACTCGCTTCATATTACACATCTGTTGATTTTGCTGTGATCTGTGCAACAAGCATTTCAGAATATTTTAGGCTACAGTGCAGCAACCATGAGGATGATGGACCTGAAAGCTCATTAGCAGGTACCACAATTATCTGCTTTGGCATCTACAAATGACCCACACTTACAATGAAGCTCAGTGTTGTGGCCTTCAGAGGTCACTAATGAAGGTGCTTACGCAGATATTTTTGCCTGCATGGTGTTAAAAATAAAAGAAAACCTGTTTGTCCTGCCTCTGAAACATGGGTGCTGTATATTCAGTGACACACGTTTGAGCAGCAGCATTTTTTTTTAATGAAGGAGCGGTAGAGAGAAGGATGGTGTGGAAAAGGAAAACTCCCGTGCACGCTCCACTCGTGTTGTTTGTAGCATGACAGCACCATCTGTTACTGGCTGGTGTTCAGGCCGGCCTTAACCAAAACACACAGACTGTTTGTGGTTTATCTTTGATATAACGATGACATGATAACACAGCGTATCTTCAACAGCTGACAGGGAGTTGGACGAGCACCTGGATAACATGAGTTGCATGAGAATGATAATCTCTTATCAAAAAATTGTTTTTACAGATAAATATAAATCTGGTTGAATTATTAATATTTAAGTGGTGCATTAGGATTATATAGACGTCATTAAGCCATTCATAAGAATGACTGTAAGACAGCTGTGTTTTGATAATGGGACCATAAAGAATTAATGCATTAATGCCTTATTGAATATTAATTTCTTAAATGCAGAAAAGTGGAATTTGAGCCCTGGCCTCATTCTGCTCCAGCAAATAGTTTGCGAAACAGTAAGTTTGACCAAAAAAGAAAAAAGCATTCTTACCTCAACACCACTTACCAGCTATTTTCTGAGCTTTCAACTCTATCTCACTGCTCAGTGGACTCAACACTTTACAGAGCTGGCTCCATGACAACTGGGCAAAGTGTGGAAAAGCCAATAAGTTGATGTTGAATGTTTTCTTTTGTTTGAGACGGGGTTGATACTTGACATATTTAATTGAAACTAATGTTCTATCAATAGCCTGCATTGTGTTTGTAAAAGCAAGGTTACGCAAAAATCACTTGACAGATAACTTCAAAACTTGGTGGAAAGATGCAGTGTGGTTCACAGAATAAGCCGTTGCATTTTGGTGCTATGTTTACATAGACAAGGCCTTTTTTGATGTTTTTACAGATTTTCCAGATAATTATTTATGGGTTTGGTGCAGCTTGAATTTAAGGGGACCGTCTATCGAGTGCCATTCTAGTCACTCTTGTGTTATCACATTATAAGAGAGCTTTAAATCATTCATTTATTATTTACGACATGCAATTCACGTAGGGAATAATCGTCTGCTCACAAAATGCCGAAGCTGTTTTGTTGAACTGTTTTCTTCTGAAGCTAATTTAAAACTATCAGTATCATAATTTAAAGTCTTGCAGCACCACGCCAAGCAATCTATTAAGTTAAGCTTCCTATTGCCGTCTCCATTCTAACACTCTTCTAAGAGATGGAAGCCGGCGCCTTGCTTTATTGTGAATCTGTATGCATTATCCATAATCAGATTAGATCATTTTTAATGTCTGTTTAACATGCTGCCAGACACTCCACTCATGCAAATGAGGTGCAGCTCACTGGCGAGGCTCTGTTTAGTCTTTATGATGTCTTTAGGACGGCTGCAGATCATTGGCTGTGGATAAGGTCACGGTGGAAATGTCATGATTATGGCGATTCAGAGCACCTCTCAGATCTCCACGTACAGTGACTGCAAAATATGAGGAGGGGAGACTGGTGCAGACAAACAGGAAACCAGCTGAGGAGAGACTGATAGTGACACATGCAGAACGATCCAGATAGGTCTTTGCACTGCCGCAATTTCCTCCTGCATCACTCTGCCTGAGGATACGCTTTCACACCTTTAGAGAACATCTGACAACACCTTGGACTGGAGAGCTGTGGCGTGACTAAAATAGACGTCTGGATGTTTATTGCGTCCCGTTGCGTTCTATTTTTGTGTGCTGTGCCCTCCCCTCTGATTGTGGTGTGTGCCCGACCAGTTGATCTTTAGGGGACATGGTATTAAATGTAATACACATTTTTCTATAATCTTTAATCATAACCAGGAAGCTTAGCTGAGCTTTAGCTCTTCTTACTCTTAACCTTGTTTATTATAAAGCATTTGTGGGAAAAACTCTGTCAGTGACAAATTTATCTCAACTCAAGATCCAATTCCCACCTTTTTTGTGGCTTTCAACCTCAGCTCACAGTCTTTCTTACACTTCGCTAAGGAGGTAAGGAGGAGGAGCTTTCATTACTGTGCCTTCATTTCTTTTTACTGAATGGATTTACATGAAATTTGGTGGAAGGATAGTACATGTTCATTCAAATTTGATGTGGAACCAGGAGTTTTTTTTATTGTAATGCCCCTTTGCCACTGGTCCGAAAGCCCACTAACATCCACTAACATCTGGCTTATGTCTGCAATGGGAATAGATTCATTCCCGGGTCAAATGACTGCAGAAGACACTGGTTTTTATCGGCTCAGATCCACACATGGGTGAATGCGCTAATTAGGCAAGACAGCGAGGTGAGAGAGTGCATCAGTTGTCGGTTGAGTTATCGAACATGGCGCACTGGGGGAAAAAATCTGAAAGGCAAACTCCTCCACGGGCAATAAGAAAGGAGTCAAATGCCTTTTTTTTTTTAGCTTCAATAACCCACGTATACCCACTAACTTTCATTTCCCAGGGAATAAGGGAATAATTCATGCACATTTAGGGAACTAATATCTAGTTTGTGAAATCTATTGTAGATCTGAATAGAAATCTGGATCTAGTGAATTTATATATGGTTTCATAAGGGGACCACTGGGTCTTTGGTATGCGTGTGATTCTAGTTGGTAAACGAAGCTGGCTGTTGTGTCCTCTCTTGACCTTTAGTGCAGAACATGAACAGTTCGGAAAAGCACAACCCTGCTCTCATTTCATAGATAATCTTTGGCCTTGTGACATCTGAGTCCGCACTAACTGATGAGGTCTGTGAGTTGAGGTTGAAAAACCTACTGAGATAATGTTTTTCTCACATAATGATCTCAAGTCAAGAACAAAGTTCAGTTATCAAACAGGACAATATCATAGGTCTTACATTTAGCTGATTTACATTCCTTGTGATGTTTTCTACCTCTCTCGTATGTATGGAACTACAAGCAGCAGATTATTAGCTTCGTTTAGCAACTTGCTGGGGTCTCAATTTTTTAGTTTTCTTCTCTGTGAGAGGATTTAGACGACGGCTCCGACCCCCCCCCCCGACAGACTTTAGTGTTATGACTATGTCAGTCAGCCACTACAAAATCAACTCGCCAGTGAGGAAGTTGAGCGAGCCAGAAATTCAGCCTGAATATCAGCCAGCATGTCAATCATCCAGCCCGCCGGTCGGCCCGCCTTGTCAGTCCGCCAGCTCTTTATTCAAATAAGAGACACCACAAAACACACAACCTTTGTTCATTTCTTGAACTAGCACCAAGTCTCGTTGTAAAAACTGAGAATTGCCCCTGAGTCACAGCATGAATTGCCAAAATCATTGCTACATGTTGGGGTGACTGGGTGACTGAGTCAGTATTTCATCTTCATTTACTTTCTCTCTCTACGGCTGTGAAGCTCTGTTTGCTACTTTTTTAGGTCGGCTTTGTCTTCATCGTTTTTTTCTCTTCCTCATGCTTTGCCTCTCTTTCATGGGGAATGTCAACAAATCATCTGTTTATGTGTCTCTGTGCTCCATTGCATAGCAACAAGAAAAAGCCATGTGACTAACCCCTGCAGAAATCCCGAACACTAAGACGGCCCACACGTATGTTCTCCTCCTAGTTTCATGTCCTTTATCTTTTCATCCATCTTCCTTTGTGTGTGTTTGCATTCATCTCAATCACCCTCTCTGTCTCCGTGTAACTGCCTCAGGCTTGATAAATCTGCCCAGATGGCTTGATTTGGACACTTTACACCCTGCATAGATCCCAGTGGTTGTTTAGGACCCCGGCATTACCAGCAGTGGATGCTGCATAATGGGACGCACCAACTAGGACCTGGACCTGTTGAACCAGGAAGCTTTTTTAAAGGGGAAGCATTTTATTGCCTCCATTTTAAGTTGTAAACATGCACTTACCTTTAAGATGTGGAGAGAGAGAGAGAGAAAGAGATAGATAGAGGTCACCTGACAGGAAGTGGGTTTGGATTAATAGTGTGGTGTAACCATCACAAAGGTTTGGTCTTCTGTGAGTCAGCACTCGGAACAGGACACGATGCTACTAATAGACAGAAGACACGCACACACACACACACACACACAGCAGAGAGTTAATAATCTACTAGGTGAAACACATTAAGCATGCACAGGCACTCACTCACATCTGTCACAGCCTTACATGTGCATGCGATTGGATAATCAGTTACGGTCCAGCACACACACACACACACACACACACACACACACACACACACACACACACACACACACACACACACACACACACACACACACACACACACACACACACACACACACACACACACACACACACACACACATTGTTGTTGCCTGTGTCCTCCTGCACATTGTTAAACGTCCTCTCATGACGGGCCACCATGCTGTCAGTGTTGGCTCTTCACTCTGAACGGGCTCGTTCCTTTAATTTGATTCTGTGCATAATGGAGGTGTTCAGCTCATTGTCCACGTTGCTCTGTGTTTTGATCAGTGTCCAGCTGTTATAATGAGTGTGCTCAGCTGTCTGACTACATCATAGACCAGTCAGAGGCCGTTTGGTTTTAGGATGGAGACGACAGCCTGCTCCATGAGGAGTCAATTTAGGAAGTAATTACGAAGCAAAGAAACATAATGAAGTTAGATTCTTTCCAAACGCTGGTTCGAGGGTGTTCTGTCCTTGACCTGGGAAAGTATTTATAAATGAGAACAAAGATAATTAGCGCTAATCACTTCACAAATCTAAGTTTTCCTCCGCACCACCTCCACACGCAAACAGTGTTTTTAATTGACTAAAACAGAGATTTTCAAAAGATGGAGGGTTTGGGAAACAATGATTTGCTTTGTGTAATGAGAAACAACAACAATAATGTTACACTTAATGATTTAATTATTAGTTTATAGCTATATTTAGCATTACTGGCCTTCACAGGCATCTGTCTCAACCAGTATTACTTGGATCACAGTTTTCTTCTTTGATATTTGACGGATCATTGATGTAGACTTTATCGCCACCTACTGGCCTGGCATGCTTCTTAGAGCGTCTGTAGTCGCTTTTGTGTTCTCGACTGAAGGGAGAATGTTTCTTTATTAAAAAAAGCAGAGTTGATTGGAAGTCCAATTGGAAATCAAACAATCCACAGGTCAAATAGTCAAATTATCTGTTCATCGTAAACATCCATCTCAGTTTAAATACTCACGTCATTATTCAACTTTGACCTGCTGCGGTAGTTTTATGCAATGAGGGATTATTAGCAACCTCTCAGATGTGTTTCCTTTCAGTTTTATCTCCAGGTGAAGTGGTTCAATCAATGTTGCTAAATGTTGTTTTTCCACTTTGCAGCAGTTACTTTGATGAGCGCAATACTATCTTAACTAAAGCTCTGGATTGTAATTAAACACATTTATACTTTAGGGTTTTTCTCTATTATTAAACAGGTTCTTTGAGCAGTTGGTGCATCATGTCTTACTCCCAAGAGACTGTGTCAGAAACAGGGGAGAAATAAAAGCGTAGTTTTAATGATCTGTATCGAAGTGTTGTTGTTTGTGTTACTTCTGTTGTTGTAATGAGTGGAGACGCTTTGCGACAGTTTGGGGGCAGTGTTAGGGACCAGCACTGTGCTTATGTGTATTTTTCCATGAGTGTGGGCACATTCGGGGTTATGTGTGTGAGGGGGACTAATGGCCCAGTGCCAGCCGAGGGCCCGCGGGGGGATAATTGCTCGTCAAAGCTGATGCGGTAGTCATTACCGCGGATTTAACCTCTGACCCTTCGGCAGCGGGCTGATCGTAACGTCGGAGCCGATGACTGCCTGGGTGCGGCGAGACACGAGAGTGGAGTGTTGGTCGTCTTGTGTGTGTGTGTTTGTGTGTTTGGGTTTTAGTAGCTCTATTTGTTTGCCCGTGGGTCACCTTTATGTTATTCTCTCAACATTGATGTGTCAACATGCGACCGGGTCACCTACAAAATACACTGGTATGTGCTTATTTTCTTTTGCCGTACATGTTTTAGAGGAATTTTAATTGATAGAGCCTGACTGATTTACCGATTGATAAAAATCAGCTGATAGGAGCCTTTGACAGACATACTGACAGGTTTTGGCGTTTAGGTTTGCCGATATGCACCAACATAGAAACTTTTATTTACAGAATAGAATATGCTGAAAAGATGTGCATTTATAATTTACATTTTACCCCAAAAATGTACTTTCTTAATTCAAGTTGTTTGGTTGTATTTGTGTTTTCTTTTAAATTATAGTTAATTATAATAAAGTTTATGATTAAACTGTAAAATATCAACCCTCAATTATATTTCTCTATCATTAGGGTTCGATAACAGCATCTTAGGAATCATTGTCAGGTGTCAGCATAACACATCACTAACTGATGCCTGGATTATGTTTACTGTCAATTTGTTTTTTATTCATATCAAAGCGTTTGTCTATTAAACAGCCAACAGATACGGAGAAACATGACTGTTTTGAGGTTGTGTTTCCGGTGAATGCTGAAAATTTGTCTCTTCAGCTGCTAAATATTCTGATATGTTCACTAGCGAGTTTCTAACCTTGTCACTCTGCTGTTTGGTGCTTAGCAGGAAGTGTACAGTGGGTTCATCTTGATCTTTTTGCTGAGAGCAGCTGCCTCTTGCAACTGGAAATAATCAATGAGAGCGGTGAGAGGGAAACAGTGCAGTTAAGTTGTTGGTGGGAAAATTAAGCAATGAGCTAAACGATGCTGAAATGCTCCATAAACATGATAATTAGTCCCACCATGCATTTGTCTATGTTTGTTAATAGGATTATGCAAAAACTACTGGACACATTACCATGAAACAGAGAAGGAACCCATTCAATTTTGATGTGGTTCTGGATCAGGGGGCAGATCTTTGCAAGATATCAACATTTTTGTTGATTTCTCAGAGAATATTTCATGGATTTTTATGCATTTCTTGCAGATCCAAATAATGGATCTAGTGAATATAAATATGGTTCCATCAGGGGGCTGTTGGGCCTTGGTGGAAGTATTTACTCTACTGAGTATCCTTCTAGTTATCTGTGGCTTTGTTTCTTCTTCATCATGTTTTCAAGTCAGTTTTTTCTATTTTCCCACAATTGTTCCTAACCCTAAAGGTCTTGGAGTTGCCACAACATAAAACCATTAGTTGTGCTTAAATCGCCAGTAATGCTCCCTCTCTCTTCTTTCCCTCTTTCTCCTTCCCTGTTTTGTTGTGGGGGCGTTTTTTGTGACCACATGGATGCAAAACCACCTGCATCCTGCAGAACAAACAACACAAAACCACTGATTTGCTTTTGCAGCTTGTGACAGATTCAGCCCAACACCATGAGAGATACATTCTCTCTCTGCTCTTCTCACTCACAGCTTTCTCCTCAGCTCTGGTGTCCATCAACAGAGGCCCACACAATAGCAGCATGCACCACTGACCTCGATGCATCATACTCCGTCTGACTGACAGCACGCGCACCTCACCACTACTCCTCTGTCACACACAGATTGAGCCTGTATGATGGATTACACAGTGGATTATGATGGATTATAAATCCAGCATTCATACATAAGAACACAAACAGCTCTATCAACAAACTCTGACTCACACCATTCGTTTTCACTGCAGGGTGAGAATTTTTTTTTTTTTGGTTTCTACTCATTTATGGTCAGAGCTGATTCCAGCTGATGCTCAACGTCATTATTTAATTTATTTCACACAAGTTGTGTGTTTCTCGTTGTGTACACCTTCTTTTGCATGTGACTCTAAATGCGTTGCTATGGAAACGTTCACACACACCCCCCTCTCCCATGACTCTTCATCTTCCCTCCCTCCTCTTGGTCAATTCATTATGAAAAGAGAGAATTTGTTCTTGATTAACCCCATTCGATCAGAAAGAGTCTGAATATTTTAAAGGAAAGTGCCTCGTTTTTAAGTAAAGCTTCCGCTTTCTGTTTAAAATTCATTTATGCACGAGCGCGTGACGGGAGAAATCCAAACATCAACCATCTGCCTGAAAACAGCGGAGGAGGTGGAAAACTGACAGTGTGTTTGTGTTTGACCACGAAACGAGACAGCTTTAGATTTATGATTCAAAGATGGCAACGTGCAGCATACTAACTTTTTTCTGTCGCACACACATGCACGCACACATACAGCCTCTGAACGAGATTGGGGGACGAGTCCAGGCTGCATGGTCATAACCGTGACAGAGTGATTTAATGTCACATTTATGCACACACACACACGCAGACACACACGCACACACACACTTTTTCTGCCCTCCACCAGCAGCACATTCCCACCTCTTATCTCCTTTCCTTTTTTTCAAGCGTGTTAGTCTTAAGCACTTACAGCCACCTCTAGCTGCCGTCCTGTAACCTTCACTGACTGCTAATTATGTGACCACGATTTCAGGGCAGGACAAGAAACATGAACGGGCCTGACAGGTTAACATGAACTCCTTCTTTAATATGCTGCCACATCTTTCTGCTCAGTGAAAGAATGAAGCGAGGGATATAAACCCTAAGAGAGTTCAAATTTTGTAGTTTTGTAATGACAGGTAACTTAGAGTAAAGAAATGAAAGGTTAAAAGTATGACGGATTTTCATATTCAGTATGTAGCCTATGTAATGTTGTCATAATGTGAGTATAATACAGAATAGAGTGCATACCTCCTCCAAGGCCCTATAGTCCCCGTAAATTCAATCAAGCTGCATCAATTTTCACACACTCAGATATCTCACCTATATTTAATTGGCTCTATCTTGACCCATACCAACTTTCCACCAAGATTCATGCAAATCTGTTTGGTTGTTTTTGTGTAATCAAGCAGACAGGGATGAAAACATAGATTTCCACTATTATTTGCAGTGATTTCTTGGAAAATGTGTTTTTCAGACCATGTTTTGGCTGCTTAAGTTATATTCCCACCAAGTCTGGAGAAACTCTGTTAGACGATCCACGGATGAAAGTTGCGTCCACTGTCTCTGCTCCTCAACGTCACAAGCATCAGAACTCTTTATCTGACCTTTACTGGTGATAAATATGTGACTGGTTTCTGGAGAGTAGAAGAAAGAGCTGCACTCCTATTCAACCTTTTTTTTACACTAATGCTTTTGCAAGATGCCCTTTAGAAGTATTCATTTAAGATAACAATGTTATAAAGCAGGGGGCGACGAGAGTCTCCGGGCTTCATGGGAAGATTAGATTGCTTTGCCCCGCTGTGTTTTTATTCTGTTACAGTCTTTAATAGTTTTGCTGACTCTCTAACCCTCGAATCTGGAGTTAGAGGGTAAGAATTAGTTTTCTTGACTTCACACGCTTCAATAATTCATCATTCAGAGACTTAATTTAGAAGAAGGAGCAAGCAGAATGAGATTAGAGCAGGATGTGAGGAGAAAGTGAAGAAATGAAGGTGAATCAGAGGGAGAGTGATTTAAAAGATGTTGAGGAGATTTATCGAGACTGAGGGTAATCGTCGGGTGAAATTCAGAGAAACAAGGTAGATGAAATCAAATCCCTGTCTTTGTAATATGTGGTGTGCAACATTAGACACTTTATACTTGCCAGTGAATCACCGCCATTTGACAATTTGCCGGCTGAGTAGAGCTGTGGTAGATGCAATGAATCATAAATCAAAAGCTCATAACATGTTGTGAAGAGATGCTTGACTAGCATGTGCTCGAGTGATTCAGCTTTTGATTAAGAAAGAGCAGGGACGGAAATGTGGATTTGAGAGAGCACAGGTTCAAGGAGGGAGAGAAATAGAAGATGATTTCAGGCAGATTCAAGAGCATATATAGTATAAGAGAAGAGTGTGACACGTGAAAGATATCAGAGGAACATGCCGTATGCACGCAAGTCTCTTTACTTTTTCGTCATGTTCTTTTTTTCATCCCTCCCCCCATCTCTGTTCACCATCTTCTAAGAGTGGTAGTGAAGGATGGCGTTCAGCCACTTCCAGCCCTCAGTCCAAACCTAATGCATTTCCTTTAAATATTTCAATACGCTCCTCCTCTGTTCTGCAAGGTTGAGAGAAGCTCTCGCTCAGCTGGCGCCCACAGAGGCGCACTGCCACCAGTGAAATCCCTGCCAAGGGTTTGATGTCTCCGAGTGTTAGAAACAACTGGCGAAGACTCACATCAAAAAAACGAGGAAGAGATGAGGCAGAATGTGGGAGGACTGCGAGATGGGGACATAGATTATAGATCGAGGTGTTATTTGAGATGCATCAGATAACCGATGTGTGTTGCGTGACTTCGCGCTTTTATTTTCATGTGCGTGTGTGATCCAATTTTTTTGACTGCACTTCCTGCACAGATGTGGAACAGCGTGCCGGCTGATGCAACGGGGGGGCAAACTTGTTTTGTCTTGTCAGATGTGACTCTGCAAAATCTGCTCTGACAGGCACTCGAGTGAAGTCCCCCGACGACGCAAAAGGCTTGCGAGCGAAAGCCCATCCACACATGAAAATAACACCTGAAAAATCCACTTCCCACTTTACTTTCGCTGTTACGCAAGACAAGAACCCTCATGCATCTGTGTGTGTGTGCTGTCCAGGTATCACTCATGTTGCAGGGACCTAAATCTGTTTACCCGGTCACACTTTAACACCTATAACACAAATCATTTCAATTTAAAATGAAGACATGTTTTAAGGGAAGGTTTAGGTTAGGTTTATATCAAGGTTAAGGTTATGTTTAGGCTTAGGGTTAGGCAAGTACTAACTATGGTTAAGGTTAGTAGTAAATCTCCAGGAAATCAATGTAAGTTAATGTAACACCCTCTAAAGTCACAGAAACACAACTATGTGTGTGTCTGTTTAGTCTGTGTAGTCTGTGTATGTTGTGTGTGTGTGTGTGTGTGTGTGTGTGTGTGTGTGTGTGTGTGTGTGTGTGTGTGTGTGTGTGTGTGTGTGTGTGTGTGTGCGTCGTGCGTCCGTGCGTGCGTGCGTGCGTGCGTGCGTGTGTTCCTTCAAGCTGCCCATTGAAACATCAAGTGGTGGCAGCATGGACAGCGAGTGAAGCATTTATGGTTCAATAATTCCACATCCTCATTACGGTGTGTACCTGTCCTGTCCTCCCTTCTCCTTTTCCTCCTCTCCATCTCTCTCTCTCTCCATCTCTCCGTCCTGCTGTTAAATTTCATGGCAGCTACCGGCGTGGGGCTGGACTTGGAGGAAATTAAAAATCTTTGTTGCTTTGTCGCTCTCCCCCCTGTGAGTGGGAAGACGTCAATAAAATCTTACATCACAGCCTGACACACGAGCAAGCACATGCTGTACTCAACATACAAAAGCATACACACACTCGCAGCCACGTGTGCATTATTGTATTTCAGGCTTTACATTTACTCAGGGTGACAAGTGTGCTCAAGGCCAAACACGGACACAGTATATTCATTAACCTGGAGGTGATCGGGGGGGTGTTTGTACCAGCTTTCATCTGACTGGTGTCGATGGAGTCTAAGGTATAATTAAGACAAATATTGACGTGCTCCTTCTTTGTTCTCCCGTGTGTTTTTGTAGTTGCAGAGCCAATAACCGGAAAAGCCTCATCCTCACCAGTACGTCCCCCACCCTGCCACGGCCGCACTCGCCGCTGCCTGGACACATCGGTCAGTATATCAAAGAGTTAACGCATCACACAATAACAGACCAAGCAGTATTATAGGGACCTTCTATATGCTTACTTAAAGCCCCTACAAGGAGTTTTTTAATGGTTATGAAACGGTCTTATTTTCATAATCCTGCCTCTTTATGACCTACAGCAGCAAATCAGACAATCAGGGAGAAAATTGGGAGACTTTTTGTATAAACCATCCTCAATGTCTGTGTTTTCGGGGATGGATTACCCGCGAGGTCAGAGCAACGATTTATGGAAGTCAGGCTGGAAAATCCTATGTTTAGGCAGAGGGAGAGGAAACAGAAGCAGGAGGAGCGAGCCAGGCTACGTGCTATGCTAAAAGGCTAAAGGCTAAGCTAAAAAAATCACCCGTACAGACAAGATGGATGAGATCAGAATGAGAATTAGGATATATTACCTCATCGCTATGCATCCTGCAAACAGCTGTGTGTAATGGTGTGGTTTGATATTCCAGGCAACTTTAAACCCCTATACATTGAGTGACTTGGGGAAGGGGGGTATGGATTTCTCGTGCCTGTATAAATGTATTAAATACTCAGTGGTGAGTATGTTAAAGAGTTATAATATTGTTAGAAGATTGTCTTTACCGACAAAAGGATTAATATTTTATGTATCTGAATATGTTGAGTGTTTTGATCTTTGAACCACCCCCCCCCCATGGGGTGCTGTCTGGACCGAGCTTTTTACGACAGGTGACAGTGGAAACACAACAGCTTTCAGAAAATAAAATCTAGGTCAAAGTAGATTGAACTGTCGTCTATTCAGGAAATCTTGTATTTTTAATTGTTGAAAATACTCGACAAGAAAACATTGAGCCTTAAAGAGCAAACTGACTCCATCTAATTATCTCCTACGATGATTCTCATTCTCACCTTGCATGTTAGTACAATGTCACTTCGCTGCAGCAAGGTGAGAATTCAAACCATTAATGCAGTGATTCCCACAGTTCCTCAGTGGGTATTAGGGCCAAAAGAAAATAAATTACTCAAGGATAAGGTCATAATATTATGAGAATTAGGTTGTAATTGAGATGTAAGTCTTAATATTACCAGAATTAAGGTTTAAAAAAAATAGCAGCAAGGGGAATCAGTGCTGTCTGGAGCTCCTCTCCGTCTGGATCCAATTTCTTGAACCAATCTCATTGTTTCCTGAGAAACTACAAAACCCCTTTAATTATCACACAGATGTAACGATGACCTCACAGTCGACCGCTACCGAACATTTCCTCCTCCAAAAAAAGAGGCAATTTCCTCCAAGTCTGTGATTCCTTCTTCGTAATAGACTCATTTTCTCGAACGATCTTTTCAAAGTCCTCAGATACTTATGATAATGTGGTGCTGATGTGACAACACATAAATTATTTTGTTATTTGTGAAACATATACTAAAGTATAACTTAACAAGATGCTCCACATTCCTCATTTTAATGCTGTGACCGGCTGATCTTCTGGTTCCCTCTCTAAAAAAACATGTAGCCATACACAACTTTATTCTTGTAATATTATGACCTTATTCTCAAATTCTCTACTGAATTTGTATTCCCTCACAATGGCCCCAATACACTGTTGTACCATAACACTCTGTAGTGCCACTAGATCTGTAGTCCAATATTTTATTTATTTAGTTGTTTATTTATTTTAAATTAAATTTTTCGGTCCTCGATTTCAACGATCCAAGCACACGGAGTACAAGCATTACTGTGTGAAATACTGCACCAGTGACTCCTGACTTTTGTTGGTCAAAAGACACAAGATAACAACACGGTGCACCCGACCACACCTAATTTTCAGACAGACGTGTCCATGGGCGCTCAGGTGGCCACAGGTTTATTTACAATGCAAACAATGTGTTCACTGGACAGGAAAATGGCAACTGCTTTGGTCTGAAACGAGCAAACACACTTGTGTGTCGATGTGAGATATGGCCCTTAACAGTCAATGTCAATATTAAGTTATGTTTCGCTCGATTATAAAATTATGCAACACCTGTTCTATCTGTGTCAGACACGTCAAAATGGAAAAATACAAGCAACAGACATCAGAATCCCTGTCTATGTTTTCATCTGTATCCTGGTTTTGATCATTTTTTAGAATGTCGTGTTTCCATGGAACAGGAAAAACCTGGTTATTCATGTCCATGTTTACATTATTCAGTATCCAGGGTTTTGCAGGAGTGTTTGGATTCTCACCAATCTGTTCTGCACCAATCCAAGAAAAATCTTTCTAGCACATCTAGGGTTCTCAAAACTGGGTCCTATCCAAATATTTGTATTTGTATTTTATACCTGGCAGCATATAACCTGAATGGCTAAAAACAGGATAGTAGTGTACGTTTAATCACACACATTATACTAAAAACGTATAAATGCAGTTATACCACAGCTGATGATATGAGATTTTACAGTTGCCGTAGTAAAGCAAGCATATGAGTGTTCAAGATGCACAGCCGTAAGAAATACTGACCATCATAGAAAGCAATGGGAAGATTTCTGAGTGCACAAAGAGCTCTAAGGAAAACAGATTCATCTGAGGCCTCAGCACAGTCTAAGACAAGCGAGCCTGTGGTGCTACAAAACAAACAAATCACCACGACAGGAACAGGATTCTCAGCTGGTGTTAAGTTGCTCTTTAACTCCATCCATCCATTATCTCTACCGCTTATTAGATCATAGGGGGAGCATCATTGCTCTTTAACTTAATCTTTAATCATTTAACACTGTAGGACAGGATCTAGGACAAGATTATTATTTTAAGTAGGATTCATGATGAATATACAGAGTTTTTAATTACAAATTAAAACAGTTATACAGTTATTATCAGTGTGTAATCACCTAAAAGCCAAAATGAAATAGTCCACACTGTATGTTCTCTGTTTTGCCGACAGGAAGCAGTCCGTTGGACAGCCCGCGCAACTTCTCTCCAAGCGGACCCGCCCACTTTTCCTTCGCCTCTTCTCGAAGGTTGACATCCCTCCTTCATTCACACGACAAGTCACACATGCAACGTTATGAGAACAGCGCTAAGTAGATTAGGCTTATTTTTACACGTACACACACTGGCACAGTTGAACTCTTCAGGGAACACAACAGCCTGCAGTCTCTCACACACACACACACACACACACACACACACACACACACACACACACACACACACACACACACACACACACACACACACACACACGCACACACGCACCGTGAAGCTGCATGCCGCTGCTCTATCTTTGTCATGTAGGCTGCTCCCGCCGTGTGTGTGTGTGTGTGACAGAGGCGTGACAGCAGAGTGACATGATGGAAGCGAGGTGCCAGGATTTGGCCCAGACGCGTGTCCCTCATCGCTCACTCAGAGGAAGTGTCAAACCTGGGGACATCTGGAGGAAGGCCTGAGGAAGAAAATGAGCAAATGTGTTATAGGATAAATTGAAAGGAGAGGAAGGTGGTGAAATGGCTGTAGTTAAACTGACAATTGTGTTGCTTGGAAGAAAGAAAAACATGCAAGCAACGATACTAAACTATGGTGGAGTTGTTCCAACGTATGTTCTCCTTTCTTTTCCTGCACTTCTCCTCTCAGGGCTGATGGTCGTAGATGGTCCTTGGCGTCTCTGCCCTCGTCAGGATATGGAACCAATACGCCCAGTTCAACGGTGAGTTTAAGGGGAAGATGATCAAGATAAAGAAGTTACACTTTAATATTTCTTTACCACACTGTGTGAAAGGCATTGGAATAATTGTTTATTTTCTTAGAATATTGTATAAAATCAATTTGATATACTCACTGCAAGCTAACGTCAGGCCAGTGATTGCCGTGGCACTAAAAACAACAACCCACTGTGACTAAATGACTGTGACTGATCGCTGATCCACTGAGTTTAACTGTAATGAATGTGGATCAGTCATGTCCCATAACCAGTCCAGTACTTTATTGAATTTTCCTGAGTGTATTTCTTTCCTCATAAAACATTTGCAAAGCTGATTTTTTATTTTTTATTTGAGCAGAAACAGTGTGAAACCATTGACCTTGATGTTTATCCTGATGCATCATAGATCTGGATGATCGGTCTGTGGCTTGAATTGGCAGCTGCAGCTCCATTGCTTTGTAATCGTGTGTTAATGGGTGAATGAGAGGCAAATTGTAAAACGCTTTGTCTCACTTAGGTTGTACAGAGCTGTATAAGTACAGTTCATTCTCCATTCACAGCCAAGAAAAGCCTCTCACATCCACACTGGCTGTAGCTTACGTGGTAGAGTGGGTTGGCCACTCAGTGCGAGGTGGATGGTTCGATTCCTGTGCTTGTAACTTGTAACTTGTACTACTTGATGTGTGTACATACTCTCGTGCTGAATACTTGGTGTGTTGGTCAGTGTTTTCAATATGCTGCGTACTCCTCTACTTTCTTTTCACATGCTATTGTACTGTACTATGCGGACCATCCACCACTATAATTTAAGTAACACATACTTGGCCAATATAGCCGATTCTGATCTGCTGTATTTGGAACATCGTGGGATGAAAACATTTCCCAATGTCATGTCACGCATTAAGAGCCTGCATCAGAAGAGCTTTGTGTTCTCTCTCTTTTTAAGATGTGACCAACAGTACAGCCGCAACTTTCCTGCACCCATCGTGTATTGTTACTGCAGCAGCCACTGCACCTTACCCTCTCCCTACTGTAGCATAGAGCTGACTAAGTGTGTCCTTGTAACACAAACCGTGTGGCGATCAAACGCCACACCACGGCCTAGCAGCAGCAGTGCCTAAGAAGTCCCCTGAGTTGAAATGTGAAACTTCTGGTGATAATTAAAATGTTTTTATGGACAAACTCCTTCAAGTTTCCATCAAGAAGTGAAAAGTCATTTCTTATTTTCTTCCTAGTTTCATCAGAGAAAAAAAAAAGACAATAAAGTGAGGGATCTGCTTATTCATCTTTTCCTAATTTGGCTCCATAAGTCAAGAGCTCGACACACAAAACTGTGTGTGATTGTTCTTCCATCGCTAATTTGACGAGGTGGGCTATGTATACTTTTCATGAATATGGATTTCACCCAAAGAATTTATTTGCATCTATTTTCATGCATAAAATCAGCGTGTGCTCTGCTGCATGTAAATTCATGTTCTGAGGTTGAATCTCCTACTTTTGTTACGCTTGAAATGATTACACGCTACACTAGCAGCTAAACGCCATGAATACACAAGCACACACACCCGCACACACCTCTGTGTTCTGTGACTGACTTCTGAGGTTGTTTAACATGCATCACATGTAAACCATACCTAAAAATGGTGCAACTATTCCGTTGCTAAGATATGATCGCTGGTGTTGACTTGACTTTTCTGGGAGAAAAAAGTGGGTCAGTGATAATTGAAATGAAATGTAACCATTTCAACCAGTATTTCTGCATTGCAGTCGCAAACCAGAGTTCCAGGAACTATTTCTCCATCCATCACTCTTGAAGAAGTAGAGATTGATGGTAAAGAAGGGCAACAGAGACAAATAAACACAAGTGTAGGTGGAAGTGAAACGTGTTAAGAAGCAAACAGAGACAACAATCATGTTCACTTTTGTCTGGGAGAAAGATGTTTGCAGCGTGGGAGACGACTCAAAGGGGAAGGAACCCCGCCAAGGTCCATTTGGTAAATAGTCCATTTGAGAAATGGACCTTAATGTGTGTGACGCTCAGATGGAGGCAAGGTGTTGCCTCATAATCCACTCCCTGTACATTTCAGTCTCCAACCTGAACACAATCCCTTCCTGTGCATATCTGCTGCTTTTCACACACCATTTCTTTCATTGACTGTCTCCCAGCAGTACACACAGTACTGTAGGCAACTGATTGATCTCTTTTTACTGTTGCACGAGGTTGATGATGGTTTCTCAGTTTCCACCACATTCCTCTCCACCTCTTCCCTGCTCCGTCCCGTCAGGTCTCAGCGCTCTCTCAGTTCTAACATGGGCCATTACTCGCTTGATCAGTTACGGCAGGACCCTTGCATACTGAGCAGAGCAGATTAAAGCAGAAGATGTGTGTATGTGCCTGTGCGTGTAGGTTTTTGTGTATGAAGAGGTGGATATGAGCTTAATGTATGCAGAAAAGCTGCAGGAGTAGTTAGAGATGTAAGACATGGTCAAATATGGAGGAAGTTAGAAGGTTGAAATGTTTCAGATCCCAAGTTCCCTGCATCCGAGTTCACAGTTCCAGTTTCCCTTTATTGTTGATCTAATAGGTATTTGGATGCTGCAGTGGTTTGGCCTGGTTTTGACTGAGACAAATATAACTCAGCTGTTATATTATTTATTATTTACATCATTTATTTCAATTCAGCATCTAATTCAAATCATTTGATCTACCTTAACTGCAGATACGATTAACAAGTGTGCAACTTTACACAAAAAGTGTTTCTTTTCACAGTCAGGAAGAGGAGATGTAACAAACACGTAAAAAAATGTGATTACTCATTAATGTGACTCTGACAATCCTTGTGCAATATGAAAGAAACCATATTATAATATGCTATAGCCTATAAGGTTTATATAAATCGCCAAAGAAGTTAAGGCCCCAAATGATTCTACAAATAATGAGACACTGTCATCATAGCCTTTATGAATTTACAAACAGAAATTCAGAATTGAATTATTCATAAATCAGCTATAACAAACGCTCTGTACGTTTCAAGTACTTACTTGTCATAGCTTTGACCACAGGGCTGACGGGAGAGGGCGGAATGTATCGGTTGCAGATTTTCAGTGCAGCCTGCTCTTGCTTTAGCTTTTGCAGGATTACCAACCCTAGGTCTAAGAAATTGTGGATTCTTCAAAACAGTTTGTTTTAAGGGAAAGCAGTAGAGTCTCATCTCATATTCCCTTTCTTTAAAAATGTGTTTCCTCACTTCCTCTTTCCTCGCCTCTTCAGTGGGCGTGACCAAGATGCAAGTGAAGATAATCTTCATGCAGTTAAGTGAAGTGAGACGCACACTGTGCAAGACCGGAGCAAGGCCTACGTCAAACATTTTTCATCTGTGACAGCCATTTTATCCAATGGCATCTTCCTCCATCTCTGAGCTCTCTCTGTCTGCAGGGAATGTATTAATTGATTCTGGAGACTGGACTTGCTGCATCCTGCAGCTTGCATGTGGCTAAGACCTGAATGGAGTTTCTAATGGATTTTTATAGCAGAAATCGTTGTGTGGCCAAAGCCAACCGAGGCGTCCCACTGGGAGATGTGTTCATTAAGCCTCTGATTGATCCAGGCTGTTTTTTTTCTCCTTCCTGTGCTGAAGAAAAGTCTTTTTTTTCAAGACGGAATAGTGCTGCAGTTAGCCCCCAAGGAAGCCGACACTTAAGGCGGCAGTAAACTTTTACTTTACTTTACTTTTACTTCTCTCCCTGCAGTCTTCTTCCTCTGTCATCTCAGTACAGATTATTCTGTTTTTACCCTCCCACACTACCTCCTTCTGGATGTTTTCCTTGTTTCTGCACCTCCCTTTCCCTTCTTCTTTCAACTTAGCTGCTTCTTTGTTTTAGTTGTTTCCACCCACTCACCTCAAAGTACATCTCATCTCTTCTCTTCTCTTCTCTTCTCTTCTCTTCTCTTCTCTTCTCTTCTCTTCTCTTCTCTTCTCTTCTCTTCTCTTCTCTTCTCTCTTCTGCTCTCCTCTCCTCTTCCTCTCCACTTTCCCTCCACATCAATGAAGGTGTTTTCATTTGTTGTTTCAGATTTCCTCTTCGTCATCCATTTTTCAGCTTTTGATGATGCAGCTGCAACGGAGACTTTTGAAAAAAGAATCCACCAAAGATCAGTCCTTTTTTTTTTAACCTTGTCTCTTTCCCGTGTCTCTCTCCAGTCATCCAGCTCGTCCCAGGAGCGTCTGCACCAGCTGCCCTTCCAGCCGACCATGGACGAGTTGCACTTCCTGTCCAAGCACTTTGGCAGCACAGAGAGCATCACGGACGACGACGGGGGGCGCCGCTCGCCTCACGTCCGCCCTCGCTCTCGGAGTCTCAGGTGAGACTATGACAGATTATTGGGAAAAAATTGTTATAGCAAATGAAGATTATGTCCTGTCTTCAGTGATAAGGAACCGACTTACGACTGATCCCTGAGATGAGGAAAGGAAGTGATATTTGTAAAGTTTCAAAGTGATTGGTTATAACTATTTTATGAAATTAGTTTGCAAGGAGAAAAATATTAAATACCACTCACCTTATCCTTAAATTGTTAATATATACTACTGTGTAGATAAGTCTATTGAAATAATCACAAATTCTAAATATTCGACCTTGAGGTACATGTACTTTACTTGAGTACATGTTTTCAGTGTTAGGATATTTTCCACTGTTGTTGTATCAGTGTCAGTCCAACCCTCCAGTGCTTTGAGCCTCACCAGAGTAAAGCAGTTTCTTCATTAGCAGGAGTCTCTGGTGTACACGTTGTTCAACCACACCTATTATTATCATCGCCGGGCCTCTGCATTCAGCACCCACACCTAACTACCTACAACAAGTCACTGCTCACTAGTATTCAGTTTGTGTATTGAGCTCCTTGTCCCGATTGCTGTTCCAACTCTAATATTGATCACAGTGAACATGAAATGTTTCCATTTATTGATAAATGAATTCTACGATTTAATAAGGATAGACTGAAAAGAAATGAACTAGAATAGCACTCAGTAGAGTGCATACCTCTGCCAAGGTCATGGATGTAATGTGATGTTAAATGTATCTCCTCTGCTGTGATGCATGCAAACTGATGTGTTTGGGAGAGTTTGTGACTGTGAAATTCATCATATAGGATGAGTTGCTGTAAAATATATTGAAGTACTTGTGCTATTTTCTTGTCTCAAATCAATTTATTTTTCCTTATGCCTGTGCATGTGTGTGTATAAGCACATGTGACTTATGTATTCATGCTTATGATGGAGGAGTGTGGCATGATATGCAGAAAAGACAAGAGTCCATTAGAGAAACAAAGTACTTTGAATTTCTGATCGCTCCATTAGCATAATGTACACAGACGATGGACATGATGGGAAGCAGTGAAATAATCCTCCACTCAGGTGACAAATACAGAATCTCATCTCTTTCGTCTCACCAGCCGCCCCCCCTCCCCTACCCTCACTGTTTTACTGTTTTTCTCCTTTGATTTTCTCAGTCAGCACCGTAGATTACTCTCCTGCTCTCTGTGTTTGTCTCTCTGCAGCCCGGGGCGCTCTCCTTCCTGCTATGACAATGAAATAATGATGATGAACCATGTCTACAAGGAGCGCTTCCCCAAGGTCAGCCGCACACAAACAAATACACCGTGTGTAAACTCTGCATTCACACGCTCCTCAAATATGCACACGAACACTACGCAAACAGTGACCCGCTTTTTAGCTACACTGAACTTCCTTTATATTCCAGCCGTTATCTAGTGAAAGATTGAATTGCAGATCTTTACAGTGAAAACCAGATCATGTGTTTGAAGCTGAACGCCTGTAATCAGGATGGTGTGGGGCTACTGAGTGAGGAGAATACACCGCCTCAGCCCAGGTCAGCCCTCTTTCTCGTCGTACAATGTACCTTGACCTTCATAGAGCTGAATTTCACTGGTATGGCCAGGAAAATGGGACAGGTCCCAGGACTGAACCCCGGAGGACACATTGCAGTGGTAAACAATTGATTTCACGGCCCTCTGATCTCCTGGAAATGTTCTTCGTGAATCGTGGGATCACTGAAAGGCCTTGAAAATATTTGAAGCCCCACATTATATGTTCTCATGTCTGTTCAACTGTACATTTGGCAGGCTGTTAGAATATAAAGCATAGATGTATGATGTATATGTCATCAACTAGAAGGATGTTGAAGGCCGCGACTTTCCTTTGTGTGATGTATTATTTGTCAAGAGCTTCACATATGCATTCACATTATAGATTTCAGGGAGGATGACCTCTTGCACTGAGCCGTTATCTCCTGTGAATGAGGTTTATCGTTCTCCTCTGACCTTCAACATAAAGAGAGCTTTCAGTCAGAGTGCTGCCCCTGATATGTTGTTTATTGCACTATTCATGTTAAGCTGTTGACAATGAGGTATGTTAAAACCCCTGGAGGTCGGCCATGTTTGAGATCCTAGTTCGGACTTGTCTGTCCCGGATTTTAAGCACAAACTAAATTAGATCATATCTTGCTCAAACTGGAACTTACGCTCTTAAACGTGTCATTCTATTCTGAGATATTGGACCTGACTTAATGTTTGACATGTTTAATGTTTGAGTCAAATACTTCTATGTCCAAGTGTAGGTTGGAAACTAGAATATCACTTGCTAGAGCACATACCTCCACCAAAGTCCAACAGGTTCTTTCCTGACCATTACCACATCATCCCATCAAGTTTTGGGGTAATCCATCTATTAGTTTTTGAGTCACCCTGCTAACAAACAAAGAAACGCAGATGAAAACATAACCACCTTGGCGGAGGTAACAACAGATACAGGTGTTTTAATCTAATTTATAAGCTGCTGATGTGTTAGCTTAAGTAATTTATCATCAAATTCAGACCTTTTCTAATTCTCCTCCAAATTAGCAGAGCACCATTGATTATCTTTGACAGGTGATTACATTACTCTCCCTACACCCGCCTGACAACGTGACAATAATTGACTGTTTAACCACTTTCTTTTCTTCAATCAGGCCACGGCTCAGATGGAGGAGAGGCTGGCAGAGTTCATTCACAGCTACTCCCCAGAGAGCGTCCTGCCACTGGCCGACGGGGTCCTCAGCTTTATCCACCACCAGATAGCTGAGCTGTCCAGAGACTGCCTGACCAAATCACGCGAGGGCCTCATCACCAGTGTCTACTTCTGTGAACTGCAGGAGAACCTGGAGAAGCTTATGGATGACGTGAGTAGCGGAGGTGGAGCGGAGTGATGAGTGAAGTCTATTGCTTTTGTTCAACACTACATCGCACAAACTGACCCCTGTCTGTGTCTCTGTGTCTGTCCACATCAGGCTTATGAGCGCTCGGAGAGTTCGGAGCTCACCTTCGTCATTGAGCTGGTCAAGAAGCTCTTCATCATCATATCTCGTCCCGCCCGGCTCCTCGAGTGTTTGGTGAGTTTGACACCGCTGTCTAAAAGCATAGCCTGTGTTTGGTGAAAAAAAAAAGGCTTTGAAATTGCTCAGATTCTCAATACACACTGATATGGATTTGACAAATGAGCTTTAATTGAATGTAGAGACAAGATGTTTTATTTTCCTTTTTATATTCTGAATATGTTCTCCTTCATCTGCTGGGAGAGACTCTTGTCTTCACAGGGAGATGGAGCGTCTACTCATTAATGCTGAAATGGCATTTAAGTAGTTGAAGTAGGGCAGGCTGTTTACTGTGCTTTCAGTCTGTAGTGATGAAACACAGGTTTTGCATGCATGCAGTTTTTTTTGCATTGCTAATTATATTACAGCAAGAAAGCTGTGTTGGCACCCTTCAAAACGCTTATTTAATCATTTACACTAAATTAGTTTTACTCGTCCTTGCTTTTATGGTAAAAATCCTCTAGTTTAGGAATAAGAACATAAGAGAGACTGACTGCACTCACTTACGGAACAAACTCCCAAAATGTAACACCTACCTGCACACATTAAAAATGCCTAGAATCTCAGTCTGAGATCTTGACAACCAAATACAAGCCCTTCCCAGTACTTATCTACCCTGTGCTGACAAGTCTTAACCTGTAGCTGCAGAAAAGAAAGAATCAACAAATAAAAATGAAATGAATTGAAATTGTTTACATTATAACATTATCATGATATGTCCCCTGAAGTATTTTAGACGTGAAAAATAAGTAGAGAATACAATATATTAGTAACAGAGAATGTTATGTATGTTCCTAGTACACAGGATGATGTACACATACTGTAAACACACATTTCAGTCTTGTTGCTGAATGTACAGCTTCTCAGGTAGACGCAGCCCACGTAGGTGACGACAGCAGGACGTACAGATGTCAAAATTCTTCAGTGTGCTTACTGCGATGTGCCATGCCATCTTATTTTATCCTATGTCAAAGAGAATGTCTGCAACTGAACTGAGTGTAAACAAAGTGCAGTACTACCTGATAACATCATCTGACGTGTTTAGCGTGTGAAGCCAGAAGGTGTGCTGAAAACACCGAGCTGGAAACTCTACTCCCTCACCTCCTCCTTTCGGCACTTGTATATTTGCATATTCACCCTAATCGTCTGCATTCACAAATCTCGTGCACTTGCTTCCAGTAAATGTAGTGTCACCTTCAGTAACACGAGCTGTGGATGTCTGTATGCTCTGTATTATGGAGTGTAGAGGTCATGGTTTTGTTTATTCGGAGCAGCTCAGTATCATCAGAAATGCTGCACATCTCTGCTGCAGCATTTCACTGCCCTGGGATGTTTTATTTACAACTTAATTCAAAACTTTGACAATATTCTTTCAACCTCCATGTTCATCACTCCTCTCAGCAGCACATCAAATTGTCCGGAGCCGTGTCCTTAGCATGTTCCTGCATACAGAACATAACTCAACACAACTTACTTAGTAATAACGAGTTTATACACCGGAGGCCTAGCCATCATGGCTATCAGCTCACTGATTGATGGCCTCCCATGTTCGTCATTGGCGTGGTCCCTCCTCCCAGCACCGGTGGCTCATCTTTCTGTTGCCAAGGCAACCGTCAGAAGAGGTTGATGGGGTCAGGCAGGATGTTGAGGGGACTTTAGATCCTTGCAGCCCTTTGGTTAGAGAGGAGAAGACACACAGCTAAAATATTGTCCAGGCCTGTAGAGTTCATTTAGCATTCAAGTCAGTGGTGTGGTCTGATATAGTGAAAATGTCACAGTCAGTCTGTGTTTAGCTGCTCGAATATTATCCCGGAGCAGAGCGAGCTATCAGAGAGGCAGGTTAATGCCTCCATCTCCATACTCTGGTCTGGTGTAGGAGAGCAGATATGAGGGAGTGGGGGAGGAAAGAAATGATCATGGCTGCCCCGGGGTCTGCTTTCTAATCAAAATGTTATTCCACCGACAGGAATGAAACTGAATCCCACAGGACAGCCACAAAAGATTTTTTCATCGGGGAAAAAAAGGATGTTTTCAAGAAAGCAATTTAAAGTTGGGAGCTGTATTAACACTGATTATGTTCGTCTGACAGCTCCATAGAGGTGTTTGGGCATGAATTTCCTGCGGCTTGTAAAGTAAAGTCTAGTTTTGGTGATTGTACCTCAGTTTTGGAATTGCTGTGATGCGTTTACGTGGTGCAACACAATATTATAACATCACTTCATCAGCAGTCATCCTTTGTAAGCTGTTATCACATCCCTTTGTTTCTGCTAACCAGGGAGATAACGCCGGTGGTTCGATACCTGGCTGTAGGCCGGGGGGAAAAAGCTGATCAATATGGGGATATACTGTGATACGTTCTCTGTTCATATGTGATCAGAACACTGAGCCAGAGGTTGTGTTTCTTCCTATTCTGCAGAAAGTTCACCTCTTCAACTCTTAACTGTTCTGCACTCAGTTCAGTGCCACCATAAACACATACTGTATACGCACATACATATATTTTAGACAGCTGACTTGCAATTTCTCACATACTTCACGATACCATCATATTTACAGAACAAATAATCATGCAGCACATCATAATTATAATGGTCTTAAAGGGATTGTTCACCCAGAAATGAAAATTCACTCATTATCTACTCACCACTAGGCCAATGGAGGGGTGGCTGAAGTGTTTGAGTCCACAAAACACTTGAGGAGTCTCAGGGGTAAACAGTGTTAGAGCAGAATCCAATACCATTGAAGTAACTGGTGACCAACTCTTCAGACGTAATAATACAACTGAAAAAACACAAGATATCATAACACCTCCATACTGCTCGGCGGGTGTCATCCAAGTGTCCGGAAGCCCTGACATTCATTTTCGATTTTTTTCGATTCTGCTCTAACACTGTTAGTATCTTAAGGCCGTCATACAGAAACAAACAACCATTAACATTCACACTACAGGCAATTTACAGTCAATAGGACTCAAAGTAAACCCACACAATCACAGGTAGAACATGAAAACTCCACAGAGAAAGAAACTGGGACTCGAACTCTCAACTTCGGGGTGACAGTGCTAACCACTGCAACACCGTGCCACATATTTAGTTATTTATTTATGTAGGAAGGTAAAATCTCTTTGTTGAGGGAGACCTGGCCAAGGTAGCACACTGTTTCAAGGTTACTGAATTCATAGAAAATAAAGCATATCAGAGAAACAATGTCCAGTTTAGGAATAACATGTGCTCTCTTCAGTTGCACAGTATTTTATGAAAGCTTCCAAAATCGCCCTTGGGAGACACAATCATTGAGCTGCAGATTCTGTAGTTCTGGAGGTTATTTCATGATGACTGGGCAAAGTAGGAGAAAGCTGCTCTGAGTTCTGAGTAAATCCTGGATACCCGGTGGAGAGCAGCCGTCCAGTGGAGTGATAATCACAGCAGCGCTTTGTGAGTGATAAGAGACCACAGAGATATGAAGGGGGAGGCCCCGTATGGCTTTATAAATAAAAGGAGGCTTCTCCTTAGGCTTATTAAAGACCAGGAAAAAAGGGTCTACTACAGAAAGCTGGTGTACTACAGAGTACTGGCAATGTAGTACTGAGGAGGCAGCATGAATTTAAATGATGTCCCCATAGTATAGAACACTTCAGAACGTAGCCTGGGCAAGTGTTTTACTATCTGTGAGATTGAGGAAGGCCTTGTCCTGATAATAAAAACTCTACTATTGCTCAGTTTCTTCACAAGGTTCTTAATCTGCACATGAGGCTTCTGAGTAGACTATCGAATCATCTGCATAGAAATGCTCCTAAGCTTTAAGCAAGCCCCTCCTAATCATATTTATAAAAATAAGACAGGGCTAGGATTCAACCCTTGACTTGTCCCCATCTGTATGTTTGCACTGGGCTCTATCTGCAGAGCCGTCTGAGCTTTATCATATACAGTTCAGCCTTTTCACCCATATCGATCAATTCCACACCATCAATTCTCCTGAAAATCTGCTTGATATTAAAGGTTTCCTTTAACACTTGAGCAGAAGCTGCTGTTTCAGTTCATCTTCTAGTGTGTTGACAGGAGCTGATTAAGAGTTTTGCTTTTTCAGAGGTGATATGATTCCTGCACTGCTCTTCAAACCAATCTACAGGTGTTTAAAATGTACTGTGAGATATTTTATAATGCTACGTGTGAAATCAGCAGTGACAGTCTTTCACTACATTGTTTCCACCTTTTTACTTTAGCTCCTATTCGTATCCATTTGGATTCCAAATACTACATTTGAATTATTTTGACTGCTGCCAGATCCTCAGTTGTGGCAGTTTAAGCTTTAAGGTACTTATACCTTAGGTATTTATATCGTCGTTTTCTTTGGCATTTCATGTATTTTCTTCTTTCAATAACAGGAGTTCAACCCAGAGGAGTTTTACCATTTGCTTGAGGCAGCGGAGGATCACGCCAAGGAGGGACAGCTGATGAAGGCAGACATCCCTCGGTACATCATCAGCCAATTGGGTCTGACCAGAGACCCACTGGAGGGTAAGAGAGAAAGAAAGAAAAGAAATGTTCCAGGAGGTGATCAGCTGAGCATGAAACCAGCAGGGAAGCAGCTGCCCTGTGTTAACATGTTTTGTCTTGTTTGTGATGGGCTGTAACTATTTCCTCCTGAAGCTGTGTCTTCTTACTATCCAGCCAAGCACTTAGATCTCAGCTTGTCAATTTACTACAGTATGTTGATTAGTAAAATGATGAAAGAGAACCAAGCTCTCTTTCATCTAACTTTTCAATGAGATGGCAAATACACCTTTTTTTTAACCAATAATGTCAAACTATTGCTTTTAGCCAGAGATTTCAAGGTGGGAGCCACAGTTTCTCAGGGGGGTGCGGAAGAGCTGCATGGGGGCGGTAGGCAAGGAGAGGGAGTGTGATGTGAAAGTGACAGATACCTGCCAGTGCTCAACAACAAGGGGAAGGCACTTCAGGAGCAGAGTTATCTGTGCCAGAGAGGAGCTCCCTAATATGTGTACTTTCATCTTATATACTGTATATGGTGAACCAGTATATGCATACCTCATTCCGCACTGAGGGAAGTCCACCATGGACTGAAACGTTTGCACTTTTACACTCCTTGCACCTTTGCCAGTTTTTTACTCTCAGTACAGCCATGCATGTGAAATGTAGACATTTGAAATCCAGACTACACTCTGAATCTCTTTTTGTTCTTTGTCCTTTCAGCTATTGATCAGTTTTACAGGATGTTCAGGACTAGGATATTCATTGAGATGTAGAGTCTGGATCATTTGCTGGCTGCTGGTGCATCGTTCATTAATCTTCAGGGCTGATGCTCTCGCTCCCATTCTAATCCATCAAGAGCTCTTCATTAGCTGATGGGCTAAATGACCCAGAAAACAATAAACCTCTGTGGTTTTTATTTTTGAATTCAAGAGAAATATTGGCCTGTTGAGTCTCTCTCATATTATCTCCACTAACAATGTGCCACTTGATAGCTCGATCTTGCACCTTCTTTTGCACCTACATTGTGATGCATTGACGCAAATTCACACCCACGCAGCTGCATGCATGTTTGTACTTCATACTCTCATTTCTTTTCTTGTTTCCCATGGAAACAGTTTCCATTATGACATAATGTTTGATTTTCAGCCCAGTGACTTTACATTGAGTAAATGTCTCCAGAGCAGCTAATTATTATTCAGTTATTTCCCTAATCGGGAGTGTATACAGTGTTTTCTAGCAGCTGTCACTTACAGTACAAGAGGGCAAGAAGACTGGAAATTAGCTGCCAGTGTTACTCAAGGAGGGAGGAGGCGGGAGACAAAGAAAATGAAAAGAAGGAACAAATTATAATTCATATATTTTTCTCTCTGTGATCAGACGCTTTTGGCCCTTCCGCTGTTTATGAAACTTGAATAGCTCTTTCATTGAGATGTTTGAGCAGCTTCTCACAGCAGTGTGGGAGGCCTGGTGTTATAGCTTTAAAAGTGCCTCCCGTCATGTTGCTGCTGGGTTTGGTTGCTAACTAACATGTTTCTCCCCAGAAATCGTGAGCCTTGACAGCTACGACAGTGAGGGTCCACACACTCCAGAGACTGATGACTCGGCAGAGGTGAAAACCAAATATAATCACAGACAGATATTTAAATTAAGCTTCTTTGATCTGATTGATAATCTTAAAAATGTTGGTTATATCATCAGGGAAGAGGGAGAACCTTCAAGCCACCAAGTGAAGAAGATTTTCAGAACATCAAACTGATCAGCAATGGAGCTTATGGGTAAGCAACAGATCTACCTCTTGAATCAAGCTTCAATGTGATTCAGTGCATGTACATTTCTCAGTTGTAGAGTAAGTATATTTCCATTGATTAAAAAACAGCTGCCTTAAAGGTTCAGTGTGTAAGATTTAGGTGAAAGGATCTCTTGGCAGATATTGAATATAAAATAATTCTAGTGATGTTTTCACTAGTGTGTTTGATCTTCATTGTACGAATTGTTGTTTTCTTTAACCCAGAATGGGCCCTTTATATTTAATACTTTATATTTACATCGGGAGCGGTTCCTCTCTACGGAGGCCGCCATGTTTTTTACAGTAGCTCAAACTCTACAAACTAAACACATTTTGAGTTTTTATGACAACTGAAGGCTACCACAGGTTCTCTTCATGTTTGGAAGGGGAGGGTGAGGTGAGGGGCATTCTGCTGCAACATGCAACTTCACCACTAGATGTCACTTAAATCTACACACTGAACCTTTAAATGTAAGAAACCATTCATAACATTTATGGCACTCGTAGCAAACTCTACATTATTATATTCTCAGCGGTACTGCATGGAAAAGAGATGAAACATTTATTTTTTACCACTGTCTCATCCTCCTGTCTTTTGCTCGATGTCCTCCTCTGTCTCACTCTCACTCCAGTGCTGTCTACCTGGTGCGGCACAGGGAGACGCGTCAGCGTTTTGCCATGAAAAAGATCAACAAGCAGAATCTGATTCTGAGGAACCAGATCCAGCAGGCGTTTGTAGAGCGAGACATCCTGACCTTCGCAGAGAACCCGTTTGTCGTCTCCATGTTCTGCTCCTTTGAATCGCGCAGACACCTCTGCATGGTCATGGAATATGTTGAGGGTAAGAGAGTCGGGTTTGGTTTGCAGTAAAGACGGACTCAAACTGATAATGTGTTTAGGATTGTGAGGCCTCTCTGAATCTGTGACTGTTTGTATGTGCCTGAGGAAATGTTGTGTTTTTATCTGTTTTCTATTTTAACAACACTTTTCAGACTTGAACAAGCACTTTGTGGTGTTTGTGTTTTCGTAGGTGGTGACTGTGCCACGTTGCTGAAGAACATCGGCGCTCTGCCTGTGGAGCTGGCGAGGATGTACTTCGCTGAGACTGTTTTAGCCCTGGAGTACCTGCACAACTATGGTATCGTCCATAGAGACCTCAAACCTGACAAGTGAGTGTTTTAATGCCCCAATGAATAATATTGTTGTACTAACAATTGATCAAGTGTTAAGTGTGAAAGGGGTTTTTCATATGATTCTTATCACAAAATTCTTATTATTCATGATATTATAATTTTGGATTATTATTATTATTATCACCCAACAGAGGTAACTGGGAGACCTGAGTGTTTTAGTGTTGTTCAGCTCACTGTTTTAGTTTTATTGTCAGCAGCTTTACAGTTTTGTTTTAGTTTTACCATGAGATTAGATTGAATTTGATTAGTTTGAGCAACAAAGCTGTGATAAACACACTGTTCACTACAGCATTCAGTGGCTGGAGAACTGTAAACTCACCACATGGCCAGAAAAACAAATCTTTTTGGTTAATGTTGATATTTGTTTATGTCTGCTGTACCTTAAATTAAACCACTGTTTACTAACATGTTCAGCATTTAATAAAAAAGTGCTGCTGCCTACAGTGGCTAAAAAGTAAACCTCTGCTTTAAAAATATTTCAGTCTCTAAAGAAATTATAATTTCATAGTCTAAAAAATTAATTTATTGAATCACAGACTAAATTTTAATAAAGAAACCTTGGTTGTGAAAATACCCACTTACTCCATTAAATATGGATTTCATTGCCTTGTGCCAGAATTTGAACTTAATAAATGTCAAATGAATCAAATCTCCTGTCTCTTTTCTCCACATAGTCTCCTGATCACCTCCATGGGCCACATCAAGCTCACAGACTTTGGCTTGTCGAAGATGGGCCTAATGAGCCTCACCACCAACCTTTATGAGGGACACATTGAGAAAGATGCTCGAGAGTTCCTGGACAAGCAGGTACAGACCCCGTAACCTCGTACCACTCTGTGGGCTTTTAGACATTAATTGCAGCACATTATCCTCACATTATAATGCACTAGTAGTCTTTGTGCCTGTAGCTGTGTGGCATTGGTACAAACAAATGCCCTGAGGAGGATTATGGCTTCTATTTTATTCCTCATCAGTCATCATGATTATTTGATGTCACTGAGGCAGCAAGTGCAGCGTACAATAAAAGACGGATTAGTGTCAGAAATGCACCCGCTAAGTTTAAAGTCGATCAGATGAGCAGTTGTCGAGACGGTCGAAGGACAGACAGAGATTTTAGGATTTATTAGTCTGGCTCAAAGTCAGGATGTTTGGTGGCTGAGCAGACAACTCCCATTCCCAGCAGCCTCTAGACTCCTCCAGCCATGCAAGCCAACCTGCCAAGTCATCCGGCAAAATCAATAATCTCCTAATAAAGACATTGCATTACAAATGCTTCCTGTGTTGTCTGAATTAGTGATTCATTAATGCTCCCCATCTCCATCACAATCCCATTTTGCAATTATAGTTATTGTTTATGCTGTGGGTTACAGCAGTCATGATCAGTCACATCGACCCGCGTGTTCTCCAGCTCTTCTGGGTGGAAGCCGGCATCTGTTTGTCTGCCGGTAACCAGCTCACATGTGCACATGAAACAGTCCAGGAATTTGCTTTTCAGGATTCTAGGGCAGATTTTGGTCAGTTTTAATGCTTTGACCACCACAAACAAAGTTCAGTTCACCATTATTGGATTAGGGTGACGGATCGATTCACTGTGGCAGATCTAAATAGCTACATCAGTGGATGAACTGGATCTTACAAGAATAAATGGGCTAATTTAAAGTTTTTAAATTATGTTTTCCTGTTTCATCAGAGCTCCTAAACTAATCTTTACATCTTCAGGTATGTGGTACTCCAGAGTACATTGCTCCGGAGGTGATTCTCCGTCAGGGCTATGGAAAGCCGGTGGACTGGTGGGCCATGGGCATCATCCTGTATGAGTTCCTGCTCGGCTGTGTTCCTTTCTTTGGAGACACTCCTGAGGAGCTGTTTGGACAGGTCATAACAGGTTCGAGAACAATTTCTCAAAATACTATGATTTTTATTCGTTTCCCTGATTGGACACTAATGCTGAGAGAACAAACTGAACATTACTAGTCATTAAAAGGAAACAAGCAAATAATCATATGCTTCTACAATCAGATCTGTGTTCCCGTGCTGTCTTTAACCTCCGAGTCCCTGAAGAAAGGGAAAAAGAAATGTGTTTAACTGACACCTTTCTTTAGTTAACATTTTGCTTCTCCAATGTTAAAGTTCAGGTATTGAAGAAGATTTTTCAGCGGTTTGAATTTGTTTCTCTTGGTTTTTACTCGGGCTTGTTGCTCTCTCTCTTTTGTCTCTGTTAGACAATATAATTTGGCCAGACGGGGACGACGCCTTGCCTGCAGATGCCCAGGGTCTCATATCAGCTCTGCTGCAGACAAACCCTCTCTTGAGGTTGGGAACAGGTACTAACTTATGCCTTTATTTGACACCAGACCTACCGTCTGCAGCCATGTGGCAACAAGGTTGAGAATCAAAGATGCATAAAAGCAATTTTAGTAGACAGTGAGATGAGGTAAGGTTGCCTAGCAATAACTGGACACAGGGGCTAACTTAAAAAATCCATCTTTCTATAATCTGTTCAAATATCAAAGTGTCAGAACAAGAAGTCTGAGTTTTAAGGGGATACGTTCCAAACTCTTTCTTTACTTTTCGACACAGTCCAACTTTTCTGTCTTTGTGCCAAGTTCATTGTCTCTTGTGTAGCTTTATTTTCAATTCATTCAATTATCCAGCCTAGTCCATCTTTAATTTGATCTCCGCCAAGGAGGTTTTGATTCTGTTTGTGTGTTTTTTTTGTTTGTTCATGAGCAGAAATATACAAAAATATATAACCTATATAAGAGATTTTCAATGTTTTGTATTGAATTTTTTGTTGCATTTGGATGTGGTTTTCATATAAGCCATTATTGGTTGCTACAACTAAACTAAATTGGATTAAACCAAAATAAACTAAGCTAAAAAAGAAATATATAAATAAAACTACTCGATTTCCATTTGGGTTCGAGGAGGGGTGGGGCATGATCCAAGGAAGAACCCACTCAATGTTGGTGCGGATCTGGATCAGGGGGCAGATCCATGATTTTAAATTTTTCTTCACTTTCTTTAACATTGTTTTTCAGAGACATTGTCTCATAATCAATGGATCTTGATTAAAAAAAATGCATGTTAAGAGGACTGAGATTTGTGAGTAATTTGGTGAGGATCCAAATGAAGATCCAGATCTAGTGTATTTATATGTGGTCTCATAAAGTTGTGTTGTTCGTACCCCTGCCACCAGGTGGGGCGTTTGAGGTGAAGCAGCACTCGTTCTTCACCGAGCTGGACTGGAACAGTTTGCTGAGGCAGAAGGCAGAGTTCATCCCTCACCTGGAGTCAGAGGAGGACACCAGCTACTTTGACAGTACGTGTGTCTGGATTTATGTGTCTGTTAAAGTGCAGCGCTTACATCAATATCGGGTTTATGGGTCATATAATAATTTCCTGACAGCGTTCCAGTCAGAAATGCACACTTTATTTTGAAGTGACAGCTCATATAAATCAACGCTTCACTCCCTCCTCTGCCCAGCCCGCGCGGATCGTTATCACCACATCAACACGTACGACGAGGATGACACCAATGACGACGAGCCGGTGGAGATCAGGCAGTTTTCCTCCTGCTCGCCTCGCTTCAGCAAGGTCTGACTTTGTCTTTCTTGCATCCTTCACTATTTCCTCACTCTATCATTGTATATGACTTTACATAGAATCTCACTCGTACTTTGAGGTTATTCGACAGGATTAGTGGAGGAGGGAAAGATGGATGAAATGAGGTCATCGGTCAGAGAGAAGCAGCTGCATTCTGGAACCAGGTGTCACACCTGAAGTTGAGAGAGTCTAACTGGGCTTGTTTCAACTGCTCCTCCTTATCCCTCTTGTCTCCAGTTTCTTTTTATAGGCAACTCAGAGACCCATGTACCTTTCATAGCATGGCCTGAGTCGACATTCTCTTCTCTACTTGTCTGCAGATGTGCGTTTAATGACCCAGACAATCTTTCATCCTTATTTTTCATCCACACTCTCTCCTGCCAACCCCTCGACTCTCAGCCCGCCAACCTGTTCTCTCTGTCACACTTCCTCTGGTGGGATTTTCTCACCTCATGCTGCCTTTTTGTTCCCTCTCTCATCTCTCACACCGCTATTCTCTCTCTCTCTCTGTCACTCTGTCTCTCCATCTGCCATTCACCCGGTCCGACACTCTTTTGTTTGGGTTGTAAAGTCGTGAAGGAGCTGTTCAGCTAATTTCTATTCAATCTGAGATGCATTTGAAGTTACCATTCAGAGCAAAGAGCTCGGCTAAACGCACACACAAAATGGTGAACACACAAACATCATACTTTTAAGTTATTAATATGGAGTTACAGTAATTAGTTGACAGATTTATGATAATTTTTTTGTCACAAATAATTTTTGGATTTTCCACCTCTCTTATTTACAGATACAGTTCAGTTATAGAGATAGGTTGTGAGATAGATATCAATAACTTTAATATAAAACCATAATAGTTAATTATGACTTAATTTATAGTGTACCTCAAAAGTACAAAGTGCTGTACAACAAGAAAACAAATGGTTAATATGCAAGGAAGTACATAAATAATAATGGCAAAAATAATGATAAAAGCGGTAAAAGAACAATATTAACCCGGCACGCCGAGTGAATTCTGTAATTTCCCCTCTGAAAAAGGTTCGTTCTGAGCTGAGACTTAAAAGCAGAAACTGTCTCAGACTTATTTCCTCAGGCCATTCATTCCTCAGCCTAATTCTCAGCCTAGATTCAGGAAGTGACAGCAGACCCTTGTCCGAAGATCCCAAGCTGCGCAGAGGTAAATACTGAATTAACAGATCAGAGATACAGCCTGGGGTCCGGCCATGAAGAGCCTTAAAAGTAATCAATAACATTTTCAGATTAATCCTAAAACAAACAGGGAGCCAATGTGAAAACGACAAAACAGGTGTGACGTGATCAGATATCTGGAGCTGCTGAATTTTGTACCGACTGAAATCGTTTTCTGATTAAGACCAGAGTGGCTTCAACTTTTTAAATTCTAAATTGATTCTTCATGTTTTGTGTTTTTATGCTGTTTTTATGTGTGCTTTGTGTACACACATGCTTTTTGAGAGGCACTTTCACGATTCTCGGAACTGAACATTTGTACTTATTATTCTGTTCCCCTGCTCAGTACCATGCGAGAGAGACAATCATGTTTTAATGCACTAGCTCATTTAATATGGTCTCATTTAACCTTAGTATCTCTGTCGTACCTCATTTATTATTTTGTGGAAATATAACAAAAAATACTAAAATATACAATCAAAGTAATTAACAAACAGATCATAAAAAAGCTGAAAGAGTGAATGCAAATGACTCCTTTGTGCAGGTGAGACTATAAAACCCTGAAGGCTTGAGTGGAAAAAATCCCACTCCAAAGCATAAAAGGCACGTGTGTGATCATCTGGAGCTTAAAGCAGCTTTTCTCTAAATGTCCTATAGCTCTTTATTTTAATCACAGCATTAAGATGTTTCATCGATTTGATGAAAATAAGAAATTGGCTCTGACATGGTTTTGGGTTTCTTCCTAAGGAGACAGCTGGGTCTTCAGCTGAGACTTGTTTCCATGGTGCACTGCTGAATATTCTGTAGTTCTTCCTTAACGTACTGTAGCTCGTCTTGTTGTCCTCCCCCACACGGCTTAGCTTCCCTTTTGTCGCTGTGCAATCTGCACATAATGAGAGCTTTACAGAGTCACTGTGTGCACGTCTTTGTGGATATGTCAGCAATTACATGCATGGTAATAACTTAGTGTTGCTTCTCACCGAGTAGGTCACATTCCCTGTGTCCTGTTTTGGCTTGTTAATAGTCATTTGTGTGAGGCTGGGAGTCAGTTTTATTGTCCTAAAATACACAAGAGAGCGTTTTGAATATACAGCTGAGACTGTTTCCTACAGCAGTGGAAGATATGAGAGATATGACATTTATATAAACTCAAGTTTTCAATTATTTAATTTAACTGAGCAATAATCATTTTCTATCCGTGCAATTCCAGTTTCCTACAAGTGCAATACTGCTCCACTGTATAGATTTTGTTTACATTGTGCATATTTTTTTTTGTTTTTGTAGTTTATAGTTTATATTTCCTCTTTGCTGCAAATTTCCCCATAGTAGGACTAACAAAGGACAATCTTATCTCATCTTCACTAATCTCATCGTATTGTATCATATCTTATCTCATCTTATCCTATCCTATAATATCATATTGTATCAACAAAAGTTTTTTCTAATTGCCATTTTGCTTATTAAGCTGTAATTTAACAAAATCTTTAAAATGACTCGTAACACAGAAGATTACATAGTGTACACAGTTTTCAAAAGCTGGCATCCTAAGACATGTATTTACGACTGTTGCTTGATAAATTCCAAATATTAGACACTGCGGCCAATCAATATTATATAATCTTGACAAGGGCTAATAGAAGATGTCGGCTGTGAAAGCCAACATAGACATTTTTAGGTTTACGCTGCCAATAACCAATATATTGTGCCAGTATTTAAATCTTGACTATTTTCGTGCCAAAATGTTTAAAATAAGAAGGATTCATAATGTTCTGCTTGTTACATCTTAAAAAATAGTTTCATACTCTTTTAGGAAGAAGAAAGTTTCATAACATGTTTTAAAGGCTTACATTACCCATAATGCAACTCCACTGCTGACGGTTCAGAAGCCGCCAGCCTCAGGCAGACAGGCTACAGAGGTCTGGTAGTATCGCTTCCTCTGACTCGACACCCTCAGATTTGTTTCACTTTCAAACTTGACATCACTTGAGGCGGTTTATCAGATTTTTTTCACATATGCAGTAAAACTCCCAAACACCTGTAAACAGAGAAAAACAAGAGTTCACCCTTAAAGGGATAGTTCACCCAAAAAATGAAAATTCACTCATTATCTACTCACCACTATGCCGATGGAGGGGAGGGTGAAGTGTTTGAGTCCACAAAACACTTTGGGAGTTTCAGGGGTAAAAAGCGTTGCGGCCAAATCCAATAGTTAGAACAGTATCTGCACCTTTTAATGTCCTCTATTATCTTATTGTTTGTTTTCTGTTTTTACTCTGCACAAAAGATGTACAGCAATGAATAAAACACATATATCTGAAACAAAAACAGTAATCTACAATCATATCATACAAATATTTAGCTGTAATGCACATTCACCAACAACATTTTTCGCAGGCTATTAATAACTGCTAACAGACCAAATGATTATTGATCTGACTGTGTCCCCCTGCAGGTGTACAGCAGCATGGAGCATCTCTCTCAGCTGGAGCAGAAAGCTTCGAGCTCTGTGTCCCGTCGGGAGCACAAGGGCCCGCGGGACGACAAGGTGACCAAGAGAGAGAGCCTGGGCAGCTTCAGCATGAGGGACAAGAGCTGGAGGACGGGGTCCCCTGAGATGTGAGTGACAGAGATGACGAGCTGAGGGGTTTTAAAGACATATTTCTGTAAACTGGTGCGGTCAGGAGGAGCGGATCTACTGAAGCGTTCTTCTCTTTGCAGTCACACATACCAGAGACCCTGCGTAACTGGTTTCTATATCAGGGAGACCAACTCCGACACTTCTTTGTGCGAGATTTCACTCTCACTTTGTGTCAGCATCAGGCAACAGATCTCACCTCTGCCAAGTTTGAAAACTGGGGAAGTGGAAATGGATTGTTGGCTCATGTGTCTCACAGAAACCCAATATGTCTCAGAAGTGTTTTCATGATTTGTTATGAATAATGCAAACGTAGCTGCTTGTTTTGACTCAAATCCAGTGCCATGTTCTCTTCTAATGGAAATAGGAGTAATTTTAAGACCGTTGAATACAGGTCGTTTGATGTGATTTGTAGCCTCAAGAGTAAAATTATATTTGCACAAAATCACAGCATACATCATCTCATGGTACTTTTCATTGTAAGGTGGTGACCTTACTAAATTGTAGAGAAAGACAACAGTTCCCACAACAAGTATCTTGGGGAGTATGGCGAGCAAAAACAGGAAGAAAACTCTAGTGTGGGCGTCCGCCTGCCTGGACCGGTCGGGGTGAGAGGAGAGAAATGGGGGAGAGAAGAGAGAGACCGGGAACAGTTGTGTAACCATCATATTTAAGCTCCTTCAGTTTTAGCCCAGCAAATGAAGAGATAATTTGATCCCTAGATCTAGATTCATTAAACATAATTCTGCTCTGCCGTCATGCAGCAGCTTAGACAGATGGCAGCCTGCAGAGGTCAGACCACACAGTATAATTCACTGATACACGTCTGATTGAGAACATACAGCAGAATCTGATTGACATTACTTCTCATTGCTCAGTTCCACGTCAGCCTTTAGGAAGCACATGTCATTCCCTCTATATTCATATATTAAGTAAAATGATTTCTTCATACATTCATAATGGATTGAAAGAATGATAAGGTGGACGTGGATCATAATTTATTGCCTTGCATATTGAATTTTCTCTTCTGCCATATCAAGTAGAAATGATCTCTTATCATCTCTCTTCATTGTCAGCTACTGATCCTCAGAGATTTCAACTGATTCTCATCAAAAGTTACAATTACCAGAAGGTGCATATGTTCATTATTATACCTGCGAAGCAACAGCAAGCTAGGACTGCCAGGATTGTCATTATGGAAATATTAGATTTCTGTTGTTAGCGCTTAGCTCAAAGCACTGCTGTGCCTAAACCATAGACTGTATATTAAGATGGAGGATGTGTCTCCACTTACTTCCTTTATAAAAAAATTATGCTTAAATATCCAGAATATGGGCTCAGCAGTCTTGAGCTTTTGATCTCATTTGGAGCCAGAGCCTGAGCAATAGTGATCGTGAAGTGGAGCTGGGTATCGAGGTCCCGCCATTACGCGCGATTGGCCAATCGTGACTTAGTCTCATCTGTTCTTCATATCATTTCATCCCGTTTCTCCCATTTTTATAGCATCAAATAACTATTTAAAAACCCCAAAATGGGATAAGAACCAACTAAGGTGACAGAAACCATCTTTAGAAAAAAATTACTTGACTTTCAGTTTGGTCCATGAGACATTCACTAAAATGGAGGAGGCAGGGTTTATGTCCTATGCCACAGCCAGCCAGCAGGGGGCGATCTAGGTGATTTGGCTTCACTTTTAGGGAGCTGTCATGTCGTCCATTTTCACATACGGTCTATGGCTGAAGATTCTCAGTGTTGTTGGATAATGGATTCTTACAGAGACGACACGTTTGTGTTCCATTACGTGACTGCCTCCATTTCTTCCTGCAGGAAGCGCCTGTCGTGTTCTGAGTCCCTCTACATGGATGGTGACGCGAGCCCTCCCCTTGGTGCTCGGCGGCGCTTCTCAGCCCTGATGGATACGCATCGTTTTGCCTCACCTCTAGAGGGTGAGCCAGACTTCTTGTCCCGCCAGGCTCCCTTCAAGGTCCGCGGAACCTCACTGGACGGGACCAGCGTCCCCTCGCCGAGTCTTCTGGAGCAGAGGAGCAGTCTGAAAGAGATCAACGGAGCAGGTGTGTTGCAGCTGGAGGTCTCACAGGTAGTGAGGGCGGAGGAGAGGAAAGAAATTTGAGAGGTAGAGAGAGAAAGTGATAAAGAATTCATGGAAAGGGCATAGGAGGTGAAATAGCAGCCTGAAATAGTCAATTAGGGGGCTGGTGTTGCGTCAGTGGGCAGCTGGACAATAATTAACTTCGCCGTTTCCCATCTCTTAAGTGCCGTTTTGTGATTTCAATATGACTCTACATCCTCACAGACAAGCCCCCTCGACCTGGGGAGACACCCGGCATTACCACGCCAATCAACACGCTATCTCCAGGTCCTGCAGCAGCCAGCCGTGATGTGATGACCCCTCTGTATGACCCTCTGGGGGCCCGGGCCACCAATGACCTGGTGCTCCGCAGAGCGCGTCACCAACAAATGTCTGGCGACGGAGACAAACGCAACTCCAGACCTGGCAACAAGGTCATCAAGTCAGCCTCTGCCACAGCTCTGTCTGTCATTATACCATCAGGTGAGGGCCACAAGGAAAGATTACAGCCAAATCCTTCAGGAAACACTTAAGTTGTGACGCACTAATACAATATCTTCTTGTTTTTTACCATATTGCTGCAACTAGTGGAGCAACATGGCGGCTTCTCTCCGCTGGCCAGCCCCATGTCTCCTCACTCGTTCTCATCCAACCCCTCATCCCGAGACTCTTCACCCAGCAGAGACTTCTGCCCAGCAGTCAGTGTGCTGCGCTCCCCCATCACCATCCATCGTTCAGGAAAGAAGTACGGTTTCACCCTCAGGGCCATCAGGGTCTACATTGGAGACAGTGACATCTACAGCGTGCATCATATTGTTTGGGTAAGAAACATGTAGTAGTGACCTTCCATAAAGAGGGTTGGCTCATGCTGACTAAATGAAGCAGCAGTTGCCCATTGGTACAGAATGCAGCAGCAGCAGCAGCAGCAGGACTTCTTACACACACTCCACACAGAGAACACAGAATCACTCCAGTCCTCATCGACTACACTGGCTCTCCATCCGCTACAGAATTCAGTTTAAGATTCTATTGGTCACTTTTAAATCGCTACATGGCCTGGCACCACTTTACATGTCAGAGCGTTAACCCCTTACTCTGATCCGAGATCCCTGGGATCAAATGGTAAAAGCCCCAGAATCTAGATGTAAGACAATGGGTTTCATGGTTTAAGTCCCTCAACTTATCTAGATTATCAGAATCAGTGCCTCAGTTTAAAAAGTGTAAAAAATCTGTGTTGACTCTTTTTTTAATGTTTTTTATTTTACTGTTCTTTAATGTTTTATTGTATTGCTGAGTATGATCTTGCTTTTCTATGATTTGCTTACTTTGCACTTATATTACAATTTTTAAAGCACCTTGTAACTCTAGATTTAAAAGGCACTGTAGAAATAAAGTTTAGTATTGTATTAATAAGTCCAGGGATCAGTGAATTATAAAACATGCAACAGAGGAGTCGATTTCATAAATGAAAACATGACCTCATGTCAGGAGTAGAAATCACCATATATTTATTTTCCTGTTACAGTTATATTCTAGTTATAAACCTTTAATATTATATTAATGAATGAATTAACAAATGGGAAAATAATTCCTCTAATCTGACACTACACAATTGTTAGTCCTTCCATAAACTTAAAGTTAATATTAAAGATTTTAATTCTGTAGTGTGTATTTTTACATAATGGTGACTTTTTGTATGCTTTGTGTATTCGCAGCATGTGGAGGACGGCGGCCCTGCACAGGAAGCTGGCCTGTGTGCCGGTGACCTCATCACCCATGTCAACGGGGAGTCTGTCCATGGTCTGGTTCACACTGAGGTGGTCGAGCTCATTCTCAAGGTAGGAATCAGTTACACTCACCTGTACTGTACATGGGTAAAATCAATATTATTATATCCATATCCTCTGTAGATATTTCTATCTCTGTGTTGTCAATTACAAGAAAAGGCCTGTAAATAAAGGCAATGTGTCGGTTAGTCAGTTTTTGCAAACCTTGACAATAAATAATTATGAGTGTCGGTTTCATTTCGTGTCACTGTTTTGTGCAGAGTGGAAACAAGGTGACAGTGACAACGACACCTTTCGAGAACACCTCCATCAAAGTGGGACCAGCCAGGAAGGCTAGCTACAAGTGCAAGATGGCTCGACGGAACAAGAGGACTACGGGAAAGGACACCCAGGAGAAGTGAGACGTTAGACACCTGCACCACTGCACACAGATGTCTCTTGTTGTATATTGCTTATTGTTGCATATTTTTGTATATATTAATATTGATTGTTTCTCTGTACGTCCGTTCTTGTAAACCTTCTTTTCACTTTTCACTCTCTCTCTCTATCCTGCAGTAAGAAGCGCAGCTCGTTGTTTCGTAAGATCACAAAACAGTCCAATCTGCTGCACACCAGCCGCAGCCTGTCCTCTTTGAATCGCTCTCTATCCTCCAGTGAGAGTCTTCCTGGCTCCCCAACTCACAGTCTGTCTGCTCGGTCCCCGACGCAGGGCTACCGCTCCACCCCCGAGCCCTCATACCTGGGTAGGCACTGGCACATCCTGTTTTATACCTGAACACAACACAGTTACACATATATATATTTTTAGGGCATGGATTTGGGAGTCATACAAATTTGTTTATGTCCTAGAAAGTGTTTTAATGCCAGAAGTTCTACCAGAAACGAAGACCAACACTCACTTTACTTTTAAATCAAGTGTTTGGATTTTCCTCAGCGATTCAATGTACCTCAGTTGATGTTTCTGCACTCTGTGGTCCTTTAGGTGCCTCCTCCCAGAGCAGCTCTCCAGCCTCCAGCACTCCAAACTCCCCTGCTCCATCACAGCACATGAGGCCCAGCTCCCTGCACGGCCTCTCACCTAAACTCCACCGCCAGTATCGCTCTGCCCGTTGTAAATCTGCCGGTAACATCCCCCTGTCCCCTCTGGCCCACACACCTTCCCCTACCCAGTCGTCTCCTCCGCCCTTGCCGGGCCACACTGTAGGGAGCTCCAACACCACCCAGTCTTTCCCCGCCAAACTCCACTCGTCCCCACCGGTGGTCCGTCCCAGGCCAAAGAGCGCAGAGCCCCCTCGATCGCCTCTCCTCAAGCGAGTGCAGTCGGCAGAGAAGCTGGGCTCACCTCTGACCCAGTCCAGCTCTACGGGAGGGCTGGGGGGTCCGCTGAGGAAGCACAGCCTGGAGGTGCAGCACTCTGAGTACCGCAAGGATGCTTTCCTCTGTGAGCTCGGGCTCCAGAGCCTGTTGGAGACAGATGGGGAAAATTTGCCTAATCCTCCTCACATGCAGTCCTCCTCATCCTCAACTACACCAGAGACTGGAGTGCTGAAGCCTGCGAGAAGACTGGGGAGGCAGGAGTCACCGCTCAGCAGGGAAACACTGTTAGCCGGGAGGGAGAGGGAAGAGAGGGAGAGAGGAAGGGAGAGAGAGAAAGAGAGGGAGACAGAGACAGGGACAAGTCGGGTAGGAGCACCAGCATTCCAGTCATCTTTAACAAGAAAACCTCATACAAGTGATCTGTACTTTAACTCACAAAGCTCCAGACTAGGTGCAGAAGGCACTAAAGTATCAACTCTGAGCACCCCGACCAAAACATCAGGGAGTCTGGGTGGTCAGATAGCACCTGAAAAGACCCACCAGGGTCAGGCAGAGTTAACTCCAAAACAATTAGACCCCAAGGCAGGCAGAGGTGTGTTATCTAATAGTAAAGATCTGCAGGAGCAGCAGCTCGGGGCGAGACCTGAACCAAAGCAGGAAGGAAACAACAAGAGTGGTTTCTGCAGGCCGAGTTTTCTTGGTGCTGCCTTCACTAAGAGCTCTGCTTCCATTCCAGATAAATCCATGGGCATCAACGTGACAGTGACAGCAGGTCCTCTGAGCATCAACAAAACCTTTAAGTCATCAGGGATGGGCGACGGCCTGAGAAAGGCTGGAGCTGAGAGCAGTGACTCAAGGACTTCAGACCTCGGCTCCAAAAGCCCCAAACTTACAGCTCGGGTCCTCGCTCCAGTTGTCCCCCCGCATGGGCAGTCGCTCTCCCTGAGCAAGGTAAGGCAGGGACTCGGAGCCGTCAACTGCTACAGGGGAACCCTTGACTGGGAGGACAAGTGTCGCCTGGAGGTGGTGGAAGAGCACTCACCTTCCCCTTCTCCCTCCCCTACCGCCGTCGCCCCCTCCCTCTGCGGGCCCTCCCTTTGCAAGTCGCGACCTGCATCCCCTGGCGACAAGACGAGCTTCGTCAGCCAGCTGACCACCGTGGCCAAAAGCGTCCTCGGGCCAATCAAGCTCGGCTCCCAGGAGGGGGCCAAGAGCAAAGAGCAGCAGACTAAAGCAGCGGAGGAGAAGCACGGAGGCACAGCAGGGAAGTCTGACATGCCTGCTGGAGGTCGAGTGGTTGTTGGGGCTGCGGTGGTGACCCAAAGTCCTGCTGGGTCACCCCTAGAGAAGGCTGCGACAGGCAGCAGCCTGCCCAAAATGTGACTGTCATGGTCTCACGCGAAAAAAGATGCCTTTTTTTTTTGGGAAGAACAATGCAACAAAAGTCAAGTACTTAAAACATTGTACATTCCAATTTCAGAGTATATAAATTGTTATTTATTGATTTCAATCATTGACTGATTCTAACTTAAAACCAGGAGTAAAAAAAAACTGTAAAGGTGCATTTACTATTGCTTTTCTATTATAAATTATTTAATAAGAAGACTCTTAATGTAACGTGGAACACTTTATCAGATGTATATGTGTGTGGGTCTATGTGAACGCATGTCATATGGTATGTGCTGTACATGTTTAATAGATACAAGAGGTCAAAAAGTGCTTTACCGATCAAAACATGCTGAATACTGTGAATACCAAATCCTGTCACTCTGTTTTGTCTTTCAACCAGCCCTTTCTTCTAATACTGCTCAAACAACAGGACGGGCCAGCGAACTGAGGCACAATTGAGTTGTTACGTTTTTATCGGACGACACGCAGCGTTGGTTTGGAGACGGCGTGTGAGCAACAAGATGATTAGACTCATTTCTTCTTCATCCAGCAGTTTGCTTTCTCTGAGTTGCGCGGTCAGACAAAGCCAAAGCAGGCGCTCTGTCAGTGGAGGTCACATCAAGCTCTGTCTGTCACAGTGGGGATTGTGTGTGTGTGTGTGTATGTCTGTGTACATGTGTGTGTGTGTGTGTAGCCACCTTGGGTCTATTTCTGGTGGTTCTTGAAGGCTGTGTCGTGCTGCACAAGAAATCAGGGGTGACAGAGCTCAGGCTCAGCGCTTATCTCCACTTCGCAGGATGGCTGCCCACTGCCCTTCTCTCCCCTCCGCTCCTGACTATCAGCCGACACAAACACATGCGCAGACGCACACACACGTCGCCACTGGAGGCCGCAGTGTCAGCAGCTGATTTTCATCCATTTAAATCCACCCTCCCTATGGTCCGTGAAGCGGGGTCGTGAGTGTGTTTGCGAGTGAGTGAGTTAAGAAGTGTGTGTGTCTTCTTCTAAGGGTTACACACAGCACGGGTGACTCAGCAAGGGCAATGTCCAAAACCATTGCAGGCATAAACAGACAGCAGTGAGGATCCAGTAACACGTTTTCAACCAGTCACACTGGCAATGAGAATATAGGATGTAAAAGCATAAGTAAATAGTATAAGCACATATACAGTGGACCCAATAGTTGGAAGAGCAGGCAGTCATGGATGTAGCATACCGTCATTTATCTGTTAAAGGGCTCTATAGCTACGGTAGGGTTCGTGGATGTGGGCATGGTATATCACAATGAACCTGTTATTGTAAAAACAAGGTTATCTCCAGTATATTCAGAATGACTGTGTTGTTAGGTACTACAAGCTAGGTAGTCGAGGTTGATCAATGTATTGCTATGTGACGTAACGGTGTTTGAATCAGCCTCGGGGGAGGGTGAAACGTTCACGACAGATCGGACTTCATTCGCCTCCTCATAGTTCATATCTCAGTAACTCTCCAGTGTACATAATCTTATGCAACACGTGCAGCTGTGTGGGAGGACCCCCGCCACTGCACGGCTTTCGACGCGCTTTTGAATTTCACTTTCTGCCATCGATTTGATTACATGTGTCTCTGATTCTTCCCTCGCCGTACAAACTGATTCAGCCAGCAACAGCACACATGAACTTCAAGAAAAATGTGGTTTCTCATCAAATGTTTTGTTTCAAACAAGAGGAAAAACAGGTTCAACTTCCTAAATGTTGACGTTATTTTGGACCTGGATAGATGGTGAAGAGTTGATCCTTGTTGCTGGTTATTATCTGTTTGGACATCAAGACAAAGAGGTGGAGGTGGCTAAATGCTACGTAGAGCTGCAGAGCGTGAGCCTGATTTTTGCAGTTTATAACCTTTACACATTACTAGTCATTAATATAAACTTTTCTCAATGCATTTCAGATGCAATATAAACTCATGTAAATCCTTTTAAATGTTTAGGCTTCTGTTTGCAATCCATTCTTGAATCTAATATTGTTTCAATGATTTAACATCACCCCAGTAAAAAGTCCCATAAATTAGTCAGCATTGTTTTTTATTTGGCATGGTGCTCTACTGCCCTCCAATGGTTCCCAATGCCCACTGTCCACGTTCATTAATAACCCTCTGAATGCCAGGACCGTTGATTTACTGCAACATGGATGTTATTAGCCATATAGGATTACCGAATATGCATTTATGTATCAGAATATTTGCAGTAATTATCAGATAACACTTGAAACATGAATTTATCAATTTTTGTTGTTGTGTTCCTCATGTGACTGTTAATGATATCTTCTGGATAATAGGAATTAACATTTTTAGATAATCTGTCTTATTATATATTCTACTGATAGGAAGCAGTTCTTTTATATCTTGGTGTAAGAAACAAGTGGTCAGGTCAGCTCCGCTCACCCGATTAACAAAACTAACTGTAATGTAATGGTATACAGCGATTATGTCCACTTTCAGGCCTTCTCCCAGTCAATGGTGTCTATACTAGTGTTATACGTTTGAGAACTTCTTTCTTTTTTATTTGTGATTGACCGAGAGAGTAGTAGAAATGCACTTTATTTGATAAACATCTTCATTTGCTGGTAATGTTTGTAAGTCACTTCGAAGAAAAGTTAAATATATTGTATACAATTCTACAAAATTAACACAAAAGTCCAAGTATAAAAAAAAAACATTCCACGTTTCTCTGTTCACTGAAAAAGTATTTATTTGTACCATTGGGGGCATTTTTGTTTGTGATAGATGTGATTCAAATGCAGACACCTGAAGTGCAGTATGTGGAATAAAACTGTTCCAAACTTTGTCATTTTCCTGTCTCTTTAACTGACTGTCGACATCCTGAAACCGACCTGATAAAATCTCAGTAAAACTCAGTGCCTGTAAACCATTTTCACAGCAAACATTTTGGATGATATAAGAAGGTGTAGCTACTGATAATATTTGGGACTCATTTCTAGTTTCGCAGTTCCAGGACCGTGGCTCACCGACTCTGCAACGGTTCCCAAACTGTGGGACAGGAGAAACATTTAAGGCGAAAAAAGTTATATAGTTATATATTGCGTTTCACAGCAGACATTTTAACCTGTCAGCACACGTGGAAATAATAGCATTACCTTCTGCAATACTGCAATATTTTCTTGAATTAAGCCATCATTTAGGTTATTAGTTCCACTCAAGCTTTTGCTTTTCCTGTTGGGAAAAGTCGGGATTCAGCAGCATTTACTCAGACACAAAATGAAGCCTAAAGTATGAGATGGGCACATTTTTAATGGAGCAAATAAGAAAAACTGAAAGATCATCAAGTCAGTCAATGCAAAACATAAAGCTTTAGCTCTTGGTGCAAGTTTCATTTCAATTTCTACTTAAACAAGTTTTTCCCCGCATGTTTATGACAAAAGAAAATCAACAACCACTGGCTCACTGAATGTTCAGAGCTATATAAAAATACAATATTTGAATAATAATGTGTACCTGGTATAGATTATCCATTATAAAACTTTTATCACTGAGTTAAAATAAAAAATAGGCCTACACCTCCTCCAGAATCTATAAATGTGCAATTATTTTATGTGCAATAACGTTTTGGTGTATTTTTTGTGCATGTGCGTCAAAAACTGCGGGAGGAGTAGAGGGACGAAATTTATAGCAGAAGAACAAAGAAGAATAAAGACAACAAAAATAATAATAATTATCAATAATTGATAATTGATCAGACATATGTTATCTTATTATTATGTGTGCATACATTGCATTACTGCACACATAATAATAAGATAACATATGTCTGATCAATTATCAATTACATAATTAGTTGCCTAGGTTACATGTTATATAACAGTGAAGGTTAATATCAGCCAATAGCACACTGCTCGTGCCCGTTATTCCAATATCACCCAATCAGCTTCCTCGCGGCGATTACTCCAACCAATGGCGCCACGTCAGGAAAGGACAACAGGAAGTGAGCGTCAGGAGACACCACAGCTGCTGAACAAGGGAAGCGCCGCCCAACCCACAAATGATGTCCTCTGTCGAATAGAGGAGCTTTTACCACTCGGACGGCAGCTTTTTTGTTTTGTTTGAAAAGTCGTTCGCAGGTTTTCGGGCCCTGCGGCTTCTCTGCTAGCCTAGCACGCTAACGCCGGCCAGGGCCTCAGAGACGCTAAAGTTAAGCTAGGCTAACAGAGGAGTGGATTTACCTGAGGAGACCGCGGTCCTGGCCGAGGAGAGGAAGGACAACACCGAAATGAGTCAAACAAGGTACCGACCAGTGTAACAGGCTTTTACAGGAGGCACCCGGCCGCCATGAGCTTTTAATAGTAGCTGAATTAGCTGGTCGTAAGTGAGGAGTACGGGAACCTGTGTGGTCACCTGACTGTCAGACCTGGCTGTCAGACCTGGCTGTCGTGTTAGATCCAAGGAAAATCTGTGTTTATTTCAGTAAAAAGGTCAAACGCATCGCTCCTGTGAAGTTACAGTAGAACGAGTCCGTGTCGTGACAGACGCAGGCAGCAGTGTAATAGTATTAGGTGTTTAACAGCCTGATCCACGGTGATGAGTAATGACAGCCACCACAAGCAGATGACTTTCACACACTCTGGTATGGCGCCTGTCAAATGTTAAAGACTCGATGTGTCTATTTCCACAGAAACGTTCCCCTCAGTGTGATCAGTGACTTCACAGCACACAAGTGTTACTCATCAGTTTCAGGGAAGACAGGACGGAGACTTTCCTCCCAGGGTTTCCTTCATTGTGAAAGAAGAAGTGAAAGACTGATGACTTGATTTTTTTAAATACTTACATTGCTGCATTTATTTATACTTTCCAGGAAGTGAGATTCTTCTTCCAGACTCATGATTTTAGTGTTTTCCTGTACAGTGTAACGGAGCTGTGTGATATCCATAAGGTCAGCTGACTGGAGGACGAGTTAATATTTCCTCAAATAATTGATCGATCTTTAAGTTGTCAGTAAACAAAGATAAACGCTCATCACATTACAGGGTAGAGAAAAACACTACACAATTACAATTCTGTAATTCAAAAGAAAATCTCACTTCCTCTAAAAGAATGAATAATTGCAGTGTGACGTTAATATTTCGTGACGTTGTCAGTCAGATTGACTTGTTTTGGCCCAATAGTCCAAAACCCAAAGCAAACTTTAGTATAATTCGACAAACTAATATAAAATTGTGTCAAATGAATGTCAAGATTGAACTTACTTGTCCAACATAAATATAACAGTCATAGAAAACCTAGTATCGTGAAGCTAATCTTGTATTTGTGGGAGCTGAAACCAGCAGATATTTGGCTTTATTAAAATCAGTTGTGATAAATTGTCACTTTACTGTAGATCTTAAGCTCCACTTTAAACTTCTCACAATCTTCTTCATTAGTTTGTTCACTTGTCATTTGAATTGATGGTTTTGTGTTGAAGTTGTAATAGTACAACCAAGAACCTTCTCCTGAGGTTAATCTGTAACATCAGTCTTTAACTTGTTACCTTCTCACTAAGAACTTATTCACAAAAAAGGGTAAACGTTAATCAGGTGCATCAATCGAGTCAAACGCATTGAATTTAAAGTTGTTTCCTTCTGGAGAGCATAAGATTTGGACGGCAGCTAGAAAGATGCTCCAGATTTAACATTGTCTAGTAAGGGGCTTGAAGAAGGAGCCATCAGCCCACGATCAGTCAAGTCAAATGATTCTCTATAGCTCAACATCACAAATATCAAATATGCCTCAGAAGGTTTTACAATCTGTACATCCTCTGTTCTTACAGCCTTTATGTGGAGAAGGGAAAGCTGTACTAAAAATGATTCACAGGGGGAAAACGAAGAAATATCAGGAAGAGCAACATTGTAGGATGATTCCTCTTTTAATCCAGACATTCATTAGATAGAATATAGACAGAGTAAACTAAAGAAGCAATGGCAAAATGAATGGATATAGCCAATGTTGGGTTAGACAGGGTACAGCGATATACTACTGAGTAAGAAAATGTAATTGTAGTAAGTTAAAGAGTTTCACACTAAGTGTAAACAATGATTGGAGTGAAGAGTGTCAACTTTTGTCAACAGTCAATAATTTACCTCATGTCTTCCTTCCTTCCTCCTTTTGTTCTCCCTCTCATTTCTGTTTTGCATTGACAAGCACCAGAGTCCAGCTCTGAGCTCAAGAGGCATGAACTCAGTTTCCCCCTGCACAGCTCAGTACATAGGTGGAGTGATGCAGGATGAGCTGGTGGAGAACCGGAGGCAGCAGCAGCAGCAGCAGCCAATGGAGCGACAGGGCAGCTTTGGTCTCAGGCCACCTCAGACTCCAGATCCCGGGAGAGAGGCGGTCGGAGAGCCCGATGAAATGGACAAACTAAAAGCCAAACTGATGTCAGCATGGAACAACGTCAAATATGGTTTGTTGTTAGCCTAGGAGGAGTGTTGTCGGTGCGACTGTTGTACATGTAGTTTGGCCAGTGTGTATAACTGCATGTTCTTCATTCTGCAGGTTGGACTGTAAAGTCTAAAACCTCCTTCAACAAGATGTCACCAGTCTCTGTCCTGGGACACTCCTATCTGCTGAACAGTGAGGGTAAGTTCTTCACACACCAACATATCTCATAAAGCTGTTATACATTGATCCTTTTGATGCTGAGTAGATCCTGCATATCTTCTCTCCAGATGTTGTAGGTATTTGTGTCTTTGGTTAACCACAAGTGTAAACCCTTTAGCACAACGGAGCAAAAAGAAAAGAAAGCTTTTCTACTTATAGATTTATTTCACAAAATATGAATGTAAACTGATCTTATCTGTGAAGATTCTCAGTCATTCAGATCATGCTATCTTGAGTTGTACATGTGCACATAGGCAACTGGAAACAAGCGAGTCATGAAGATCTAAACTGATCGTTCTGAAATCAGTGAATTATCACAAACAGGTTTGCAGTTTGAGTAAAAATTGTGTTTGGGTTCTCCTTTTGTGTATCTCCCTCTCAGACGAGGTGGAGCGCTTTCGTTTGGCTTTCGTGTCCAGGATCTGGCTCACGTACAGGCGGGAGTTCCCTCCGATGGAGGGTTCCACCTGGACCACAGACTGTGGCTGGGGCTGCATGCTGCGCAGCGGCCAGATGCTGCTGGCACAGGGACTCCTGGTCCATTTGATGCCAAGAGGTTTGTGTCTTTATCTGTCAGGCACCCATATTTCACACTCCCACATAGAAATGAATAGATACATTTACTTGGAAAGTCTCACAGCACCTTTTAACAGACTTGTTGAGCTTGTGCTGCCTGTGTGGTTATTAAAATCCTGTTTTCTCTCAAAGGTGTGACACGTACACATGCATCTCTTCCACCGGTTTATTTACTCAGTTTAAGTTTATTCTGCTTTGTATCTCTCTTCTCATTTACACATTTTCTATGCTTTATTTTTGTTCAGTTTCTTTTTACTGCTAACAGTATTTGACTTCTTGTGTACTGCTTCTGACTTCTGCTTTGTGTATTTATAACCTGCTTTCATTATTTGTCGATGCTAATTAGTTTGGCATTGAATACGTACTGTTAGAAGCTAAACACTCAAGAAATTCAAGAATAAAATACCCTGTTGATTATCAGCCCGACTGTACAAAGCTGTTTTAAGAATATGTTTTCTTTGTGTGTGTTCCCTAGATTGGGCTTGGCCAGATGCTCAGCAGCTGACCGATGTGGACTTTGAGGTGTTCAGACCAAATTCCCCAGCTCGGGCAGGTGGGGTCCCGATCCCTTCTTTCGGGTCCCCACGAGGGTCTAACACCCCTGTGAAGTCCTTGCCAAGCGATCAGGTCCCTAAATCCAGCCAGAAGAAGAGGCCAGAGTGTGCAAGGGACAGACAAGCAGAGCCCGTCCACCACAGGGTGGTCACCTGGTTCGGAGATCAGCCCCTTGCACCTTTTGGAGTTCACCAACTGGTGGAAATTGGTAGAAGTTCAGGGAAGAAGGCTGGTGACTGGTATGGCCCGTCGATCGTGGCACACATACTGCGGTAAGGGCTTTACTCTTTTCTTAAATTACTTACACATTTGACAAAATTATGCAATGATTTAATACGAGTGTTTTTTTCTTTTCAGGAAAGCAGTAGCCAAAACCTGTGTTGTCCAAAACCTGGCTTTATATGTGGCTCAGGACTGTACAGGTGAAATTAACAGATTTCCGTTCACTTCAGAGTTTATGATTGTTACTTTGCTCCAACATGTTCACCATGGAAATATTTCACTGGAGGAAATCTTCTAGACCTTTTTCATTTCTGTCTGACCTCTCTAGTGTACAAAGAAGACGTGGCTCGTCTATGTGATCCGTCACTAAGCCAGACTCCTCCTGATCCATCCAGTGAAACCTGGAAGTCTGTCATCATCCTGGTGCCTGTTCGGCTGGGGGGGGAGGCCCTCAACCCGTCTTACATAGAATGTGTCAAGGTCTGTATGTTCTGTTTCACGCCTCTCACATGTTCTTGGTTTAGAATAATCCTTAAAAATAACCAATAAACTAATAATTAACCAAAATATTTGATTTGCAGAACATTCTAAAGTTGGAGTGTTGTATTGGAATCATCGGAGGAAAACCAAAGCATTCACTCTACTTCGTTGGCTTCCAAGGTGAGAAACGGCCTCCGTATGCTCATGAAAGGAAGGAAGGAAGAAAAGGAATGAATAACATTATGCATACACAGAGGAAGGATCTGGTGTTCTTTGAATACACAATGCAAGAACCAGTGCTGTAGGCAGCATATTTACTTGGTAACATGTGCTTTAGAAAAGTAACTGTGGTTGTTGCATTAAACAGGCTGTTTCTCTTTATTTATTTTTGTATCTGGTCTTTCCTGCTCAACTGCCCTCTGAAAGGTTGCTTAACTAAAACTTATATGTATATATGTAGACTATGTAAACATGAGCAGAGAAACACCGCTCTGCTTCAGGGCAATGTGATAATCAGGAGGCTGTTGCTTGTGGTGCAAGTAAACTCGAGGTGGAACAACCACACTGCCACCATCACAAATGACTGTAGCTGTGTTTCTACAGAGGCTGTGACCGCAGCCAAAATTAATGGATTCCATACGAATGAGATTTCATTGGGTGTGACCAGGAGGTTTAAATCATTCGCAATCATTTTTAACAATCTGTCTGTCAGCAAGATTACCCTAAAACTACTGAACCAATTTCCAAGACATTTTGTGGAGGGGTGGGACGGGACATCATATTTAGGAGCGTATAAACAGGTGCATCTAGGAAATGTTTTCACTTTCTTGAACATGGCGAGACGGGGCATTTGCCAACTAGGTTATGTTTTCATCGGCGTTTGTTTCTCAGTCTGTCTGTTGGTTGGAAGGATTACACAAAAACTACAGGATGGATTTCCACGCAACTTGGTGGAAAGGTGCATTCAGGGAATGAAACCATTACATTTTGCGGATCAGGAGGCAGATACAGGGATTTTGTAGCATTTTCTTTAATATTATGAGATGATATTCATGAGTGTGTGCAGATTCAAATAAAAAGTTGAATCTATTGAATTTAAATGTGGTTTCCTAAGGGGAAGGTTGGGTCTTGGCGAAGGTATGCACTTCTCTGAGTGGCGTTCTAGTTGAATATGTGATGTTGGTTGTGACTGGGATGGTAAAATATGCACAAAAGATTAAAGTCAAGGCAATTTTATTTATAAAGCACCTTTCATACACAGAGGTAGATTCAAGGTGCTGAATCCACCGTGAGTGTCCTGATATAAAAAAACTTCACTTCCTCATGTATTTTTGTAAATCAGGATACAATTCCATTTTTACACAATACAGTAGTAATGGTGACAAACACTCATGCATCTTCATCCATTGTGGAGTGTACACAGGTGTGTTAAAAATGTCAGTAAGATACCATATCTAATCATTTTATGTTCTGTATGAACACTTGTGGTTGCTGGGGAAGGATTGTTTACATTAGACCCTGTCACCAGTTTATTCTGTAGTGACTGTTAGACGGAGCTGTCGCCTATGACTCTGGCATTGGCGTCATCACTCACACTGGTAGTTGCCGTGTGGTTAATTAAATTGATTGGCTCCTGACAGGTGAAGATTTCATACTTTGATGCTGTGTTTTAATTCGTCTTTACAACTTCTCTTCTCTATCAGATGAGCAGCTGCTGTATCTGGACCCTCACTATTGCCAACCTGTGGTGGATGTAACACAAGTCAACTTCTCACTGGAGGTCAGTCACATGTCACTTTTTTGACTTATTCTGATCTGTCCTGACTTTGTAACTCACATTTCAGATCATTTTGGACTCAGGCAACATGACGTTCTCATTCTGTATTGTTTTGACTCCTCAGTCTATTAAGTCAGTGACTTTTATTGAACTTTGTTGTAAAACCCCTGTGTCCCTCTGTCACTTTCCAGTCCTTCCACTGCAGTTCTCCTAAGAAGATGCCCTTCACCCGCATGGATCCCAGCTGCACCATCGGCTTTTACGCCAAGAACAAGAAGGACTTTGAGTCTCTGTGTTCTGCTGTTAATGTAGTGAGTTTTTTACACCCTCCTCCAATAAGAATGACTCTAGTCATAGTTTAGTCATAGTCATTATTTCTGTAATTGATGAAGTGTTAGAGTCACTATCGAGACAAAATGTCAAATATATACAAAAAATGTAAACATAATCTTTTGCGCTGACAGATGATAGATGTTTTCCACAATAAATTTTGAACCAGAATGATCAGCTAGGTAATCAACCAATAATAATTGTTTTTTTGTGGAGGTGTGGGGCATGGCCCAAAGAAGAACCCATTGAATTTATCAAGGATAAACATTTTAATGATTTCTCAGAGAATAATTCATGGATGTTGATGAAAAAAATAGGCCCATTTAAGGGGACTGACATTTATGTGTGTGTGTAATCTAATGCAGATAAAAAAAAAAATCAATTTCTAGTGAATGTAATGTGGTTTCATAAGGGGACTGTTGGGCTCTCTGGGTGTCATTCTACTTGATAATGTGGGAAAATAAGCAGTAATGAAAATAATTGTAGCTCTACATACACTTGTGAATATAGTAAACAGATGAATTGATACTAGTAAATAAGCGTTTAATTTTGGAATATTTGTATTGTCCTTTACTCACTCTACTTGTAATATATTCTCGTGACTGTTATCTTTTTTGACTGAGCTCTTTTGCCCTGACAGGCTCTGTCGTCAACCAAGGAGAAGTACCCCATCTTTACCTTCGTAGAGGGCCAGAGTCAGGACTACGGACTTGAGGGTCACAGCAGCAATCACAGTGGACCTGCAGCCCTCATCCTGCCCCCGGGCAAACTGGGCCGGAGTAACAACAGAAGAAACAGTGACGAGTTTGTCTTCCTCTAAGACTGAGGAGGATGCTCCCCCAGCTCTCACCTGCAGGGGGCAGGAGAGAAACAGTTGATTCCTTTTCTAAAGGAAGGACTTGCGTGTTTCCTTTGCAGCTGCAAGGTGGACATGATGCTTTTTGTACTTCATCACTCTCACTGGTGAACAGACTGTGTGGCTCCTGTCATTACCTCTGTATAGATGGGTATTATAAGCTAGTGGGCTATTAGAGTGGGGTCCTGACTGGAGCATACAATTACTGGAAAAATAACTGTTTGAAGTACTTGAAATATTGTTGATTAACTTTATCAGGCACCTAGAAGAGAACTCAAATTCAAGCGCTTTAAAGTGCTCAACTCAGTCCCCACTCAACTACTGTGTGTCCTGGTCTGAACTGGACAAACTGGAGGAGATGTGTGGTCTACAAAATATTTAATGAGCTCACAGGTCAGGTGAAGGGCTGTCTGATGTTGTATTATAAACCAACTGCTGTACATCTCCTTTCTATTTCATTTATTTATCAGGTTTCAGAGTGTGTGTTAGCGTGTGAGTGAGTCTGAGGGTTTTTGTTGTTCATTTGTTTTGTCTTTAGTAAGTGTACTGGTGTATTTAAGAGTCACGCTGCAACCCACAGAAGTTTCAGATTCTTCCGAGAGCGTCTCGAACAGCGGTAAATAAATAATGGTGTTGCAGACTGGCTCGTTATCACACAGTCAACCCAGGAGCCTCGATCTCGTATGCTTCCATCATCTAGGTCTCCAGTATTCATCGTTAGGATTATGAAACAAGATTATGTTCCCGTTGCTTCAAGAGTTACATCAGCTCCCAGATCTCCTCAGTCATCTTTAAATGTTAAATTGTGGTTTGGATACATTTGTAAAGTAAAACCCAGAACAGCTCTGTTTGCTTATGATGAACAGGTTCCGGGTTTTACTCGGTAAAGTCTGAACGCTGAACAGGGATTCCGCCTGGATCGTCGAGCTCCTGCTGCAATGCCATTTGTGTTTTGTTTGTCCCCTTTTTTACATGAAGGCTACTACTGCAAGTTGCACTACTACTGTTGGTTTGTGTGCTGATTAAACTTCATACACTGGAATCACATCTCACTTGTGTAGTTTTGTATTTCAGAAGAGCTGCACTCTTATTCTGACACGATCACGAGTTCTTTAAAATATCATTTCCTAAGAGGAGTGATTGTGTCGCTGTTCGTTGCAGTGGTAAACTGAATGGTACTGTAATGTTGTCTTCAATTGTTTGGAGATGGAATAATGAGCCATTGAAGCTAATGTGTGATCTGGTGTGTTCACTGTGAACTCAACTAAGGATGTGAAATCTCTTGGCTACTTCAAAAAAGCCTGATGTTAAAACACAGGTTTATTACTTATTACTTATTTGTCTGTGATGATCATCTGACATTTTCGTTTTCACTGCAGATAAATAAGTGTATAAATATATAAACTAAGTGGGTAAATGAAGGGAACTGTGGTAAATGGTATCTGGTGGTTTAACATGGTTTGAGTGTTCTGTATAGAGCACATTACAGCAGACTATGGACTTTGTGTTAACCTCTTCTTATTCCAGACTCTTAAAACAGTTAAAATCACTAGAAATGATTTAAAATAACTATATACAGACTCTCCAGAACTACACTGAATGTGCCGAACAGCATTTATGTAATGCATTGATCCTACAGGACGACATAGTGGAGTATGGTATTGTTGGTCACTGTAGTGCACAATTGGGTAGAACAGAAGTCTTAAACTATAGTCTTTGTGTATATACAGGGTAGACCTACAGTCTGTTTATAAACAAAGTATATATATATATATACAACATAGTGAATACAGCCTAAATTAACCTTGAGTCTTTTCTACATACTGTATATATAGTATATAGCCTATATGAACCTTGAGTATTTCTATATATATATATATGAACCTGGATTCCTGTCTTGATGCTGAGTGTAGATGGAGCCTGGCGGCGCATGCGCAGGTTGTCTTGGCTGTGCCCAGACATTCGGTCATGGAGCAGAGGAGGGGGGCGCTCGAGCCGCGTCGGTGAAACAAACGGTCGCTCGGAGGCAGATCTCGAACATGATGAGTTCACTAATTACAACAGTTTCTGCGTCTTCTTCCATCTGCCGCTGATCTCAGCCCGGGAGCAGCAGACATCCTCCGGCTCTGAGTCCTGCTGACGCGGGTAGGTCAGTCTCACAAGCGCAGTCCGCCATTCCCCCTCTTTACATTCAACCAGACACGCTGTCATTGTGGGACTGAGCAGAATCTCTGTGGCTCCTGGCTCGTGTGATAATTCACTGTGTTTCCCCGCGTGCTCGAGCCTGCAGCTGAGCATGCACATGAGCACAGCGGGTGATTTGGTGCAGAGAGGCTGAGTCCACAGTGTGACAGCGTCAGACCACATTCACCTTCTCCTGCAAACATCATGCACCCACTTCATTTATCAGAAGTCCAATATCCAGCTGCAGAGTCCTGATGTTTTCATACAGTCCTGTCTAATCAAACCAATAAGTTCATGCTTATTTAGATGAGTAACTTTAACATAGTGTGTCTTCATCCCTCAGAGTTTCTCAAAGATCATGTCCTCACCTGTGTCACACTCTCCATCATTTCTCTCCTTCCTCCCAGGTAACTGCTGCTCATCCAGGAGCAGGAGGTCCAGGGCCATGTCCACTCCAGATCCCCCAATGGGAGGCACCCCGCGCCCTGGTCCCTCTCCTGGTCGGGGTCCCTCCCCTGGGGCTATGCTGGGCCCCAGCCCTGGGCCCTCGCCGGGCTCCTCTCACAGTATGATGGGCCCCAGCCCTGGTCCTCCCTCCTCTGGACACTCCCAGCCGGGGCCCTCTGGATACGGCCAGGACAACATGCACCCTCTGCACAAAGTGAGGACACTGACTGAGACGCTCCATGAGTGTGGACCTAATTATTGATCAACAGTTAGTTTTAAATTAATATCACAAATTTAACCTGATTTATGCATTTTAAAGAGTTTAAACATCATATTTACATAGAAACTGATGCGTGTGGAGTTAATATGAATATTAAGCTTAATTTCACAGCAGAACATAAAACTTGATCACTTAGAAGGCAGATTTGATATGTGGCTGTTAAGAGAATTTACCACACAGCATTTATATTTATTCATGTTTATTTTCCGAATAAACAATGCAGAAAATATGTGCATTTATGTTTATGTTTTATGCTAAAAATATATTTATTTCCCTATTTTAAGCTCCATATATTTGGTTGTATTTGTGTTTTGTTTTTTTATTGACAATTATTTATAATCAAATTCATGGTTCAAGCCTGAATGACATTTGATTGTCATGAGTGTTTGATCACATCATCTTCAGAATATATTTTTTAAGTATACGTATATACATGTACGTATTGGTCGATATATGAGTATCATAATTTTTTTTACTCCCCAATATCAGTATCAGCCCCCAGAAATCCGTGTGGGCACTGATATAAATATTGTGGTGGAAATTGGTCAACAAACGAGGTTCTGAGACAAGTTGTCTTTTTTAAGTTTGTTTGTAAAAGCTTTCTGCAGAAAGGATCACACAGACAAGGTGGAGGTTGCAAGTGTGATGAAAAGTGAAGTGTCTGTTCTCATATTTAAGTTTCTCTGTGTGGGTTACCTCCTGACCCCAAAACACTTGGGGGGGGGATGTATTGTTCTGTGTCATACATTCCCACAGAGGAAATAGTATCATGTATGGTTAGGGTGTTGTGTCAGTCAGCTGAGTTCTTCGAACAAAGGACCAACCCAGTTAAACCAGAGGAGAGCAAAAGGTCACTATAGAATTCAGGTGATCTCAGGATCAACTTCTGCAAGACATGAATAGACAATGGGCTCACATGCTAGACAGTGGGTGCACCAGAAAGTTTAAGTTGAGCTTTACTCTGGATGAAAATGTCTGCTGTAAGCATAAACTAAGAAGTTATTAAGTATATTTCCATTACAATATATATATATATATACCTGCACAGTGTACAACTCATAACAATTGTATGATTTACTGCAGTCACAGGGAGTAATAGTTTCATTCTGACACTGTTGGATTTCTCCCACAGCCGATGGAGGGCATGCATGAGAAGAGCATGAGCGAGGAGAGCCGCTTCAGTCAGATGAAGAGTCTGTCGATGAGACAGGGCGGACACAGCGGCATGGGCCCCCCCCCCAGTCCTCTGGACCAACACTCACAAGGTAGACATGCAACAGAGAATCATCTTGAGCAATTTCATGCTTTCCAGCGTTGTGCAAGACGAGCGGTTTCGAGTGAGACTTGCCTGTGGTGGTGTTGTCATGTGGCTCTGTGAGTGTGTCATGGACCATGGGCTGTTTCTCAATCTCTTCATATAGTTTCTTTTTTAGTATTAATATACAGAAATCAACAGCTTGGTTTGCTTGGAAAAACAAACACAGTGTGGACGGCACGGTGGCTCGGACTCAGCAGCGTCTGCTATAAAACAAACAAACAAGACAGTCAGACAGACAAGTTGAGCTCAGTGAATCAGAGTTTAACACATTGTGAAATAACAGGCGGGCAGGATTTCAGGATCTATCAGGATTGGATCTGTAGCAACAAGTGGAAGACAAATCTCTTCCTGTTACCTGGAGAGTCTCTGGACTGGATGTGTTAGTATTTAAAAAAGTCACAATATTATTATACTGTGAAGAATATCTTATACTCACTGTTAAGTAGGTGTTGGATAATTTACAAAACATATACAGATAATAAATAGATATGAGATCAGCTACTTACGAGATATTTATTTTAGAAATTACATACATGCCTATAAAACATGAAAGGCTCATTTTAAAACCCAAATATCCCACCAGAGTCCCAACATACTGTAGATTGTACTGGAATATTAAAGGAACATTATACAGGGTTTAAAATAATAGAGTAACTAGTGCTCTGATTTGTCCTTTGTCTTCAGGCTACCACTCTCCATTAGGTGGCTCTGATCACTCCAGTCCTGTCCCGTCAAATGGCCCTCCCTCCGGTCCTCTAATGCCATCGTCCTCCTCTTCCTCCTCCTCTGGCGGCCCCGGCTCCGCCTCTACACCTTTAGACGGCCCCAGCGGAGACCAACACACGCTCGGCCCAACTAACCGTCCCGGACCTCAAGGTAGCTCCGGCCCCGGGCCCAGCCCCGGGCCCATTCTCGGATCCAGTGTCCCCAGCCTCGGATCTGGCATTGACTCCGGTGGCCCCGCTGGCCTCGGAGGTCCCGGTGGTCCAACTCCCTTCAACCAGAACCAACTCCACCAACTCAGAGCCCAGATCATGGCTTATAAGATGCTGGCTCGGGGACAGCCCCTGCCGGACCACCTGCAGATGGCTGTCCAAGGGAAGAGGCCGATGCCAGGGATGCAGCAGCAGCAGCAGCCGATGGCCAGCCTGGGTCCTGGGGCTGGAGTTGGTCCAGCTGGACCAGGGCCGATGGGCTCAGGCTACATTCGAGCTCACGGTGGGTATGCAAGGGGAAAATCTGGAATACCAGGCCCCTTAACTGTGAATGGAAAAGCAGTCTTCGACTATTGGACTCCACTGTATGTCCAATGGTCTGATGGGTAATGAATGTATGTCACATTGAAAAGCTGGAGGTTGTAGCTCTAATACATTTTTAAAAGAACAATCTAATAGATGTGCTGTTAGTCTAAAGATAATCTGTACCTTTTTGGTTTCTTTAGGTATGATGGGTCCCAACATGCCCCCACCAGGGCCGTCAGGGACCCCAGCTGGAATGCAGGGACAAAACCCCAACGGACCACCCAAGTCCTGGCCTGAAGGTTTGTGATGTTGATTTAATTTCTCAACTTAGCAGTTTCAGACATTAACTCCGGGTAATGTCTGGACAATTGGACTTTGACTTTCACATATGAACAACACAGCAGGACATTGTGCGGGTCAGACACGTCAGACAACGAAATATGATCTTTCTCATTGAAACTGGTTTCTGTGAATAAGTTTACAACCGTACATGGTGTCAGCACGTAGCATAAAAATATCATTATAACTTCTCACAATCCATCTAGTTTGAACTTTAGATTCCATTATCTACAGTAGACTACAGCAGTACTTACAGCAGTGCCGTATTGATCTCTCCCCACTTCACATGCCTCCAGGTCCCATGGTGAACGCAGCAGCCCCCTCAAACGCACCCCAAAAGTTGATCCCCCCGCAGCCCACTGGCCGGCCCTCTCCTGCACCCCCCTCAGTTCCTCCTGCTGCCTCCCCGGTAATGCCTCCGCAGACGCAGTCCCCCGGTCAGCCAGCACAGCCCACTGCCATGATGCCTTACCACGCCAAGCAGAACCGCATTACCCCAATTCAGAAGCCCTGTGGCCTCGACCCAGTGGAGATACTGCAGGAGAGGGAGTACAGGTATGACAAGGCCTTTTAGGGATGTAACTTAATTTCTTCATTTTATGACACAATGACGCTCTGACTCTTTCATCTGAATATTAAGGTTATTTTATATAAACATTAAATATCCCGACTTTATAATCCATTCAAATTATACAGAAAAGTGGGTTCTCTTTACTTCCCCAGGTTACAGGCTCGTATCACTCAGCGTATTGTTGAACTGGAGAACCTGCCGGGTTCTCTCGCTGGTGATTTACGTACCAAAGCTACAATAGAGCTCAAAGCTCTTCGACTGCTTAACTTCCAGAGACAGGTACGTATGTGCGATATCATCTTTACTTTCACCTTTGACCTCAACACATCACACTTTTCCCATGTGAATCTTTTGCCTTTCACAGCTGCGTCAAGAGGTGGTGGTGTGTATGCGTCGTGACACAGCTCTTGAGACCGCCCTTGACGCGAAGGCCTACAAGCGCAGCAAGCGCCAGTCTCTGCGAGAGGCCCGCATCACAGAGAAACTGGAGAAACAGCAGAAGATCGAGCAAGAGCGCAAACGCAGGCAGAAGCACCAGGTAGAGGACAAACGCGGCTGAGACATGGCTGTTATAATGTTAAAGTTTGTACTTTTGATCTACTCTTCTCCTCGCCCGTGCTTTCTCCCCAGGAGTACCTCAACAGCATCCTCCAGCACGCCAAAGACTTCAAAGAGTACCATCGCTCAATCACAGGCAAAAATCAGAAACTGACCAAAGCTGTGGCCACCTACCACGCCAACACTGAGCGAGAGCAAAAGAAGGAGAATGAGCGGATTGAGAAAGAGAGGATGAGGAGGCTCATGGTAAAAAGAAACAGCAGCAGCAACAGTGCAGACAGAGTTACAACAGCTTGCACATCGCAGACTTACCTGTGCACACACCCTTCAATCACTGCTTATCCTGTATATGTGTATCTCCTCCCAGGCTGAGGATGAGGAGGGTTACCGCAAATTGATCGACCAGAAGAAGGACAAGCGTCTGGCGTACCTGCTGCAGCAGACTGACGAGTACGTCGCCAACCTCACCGATCTGGTCCGAGCTCACAAGGCTGCACAGGCGCTCAAAGAAAAGAAGAAGAAGAAGAAGAAGAAAAAGAAGAAGGTACAAAAAAACTGGAGGAGAGAGAGATGTTTATAAATCAACATTCAGTCCGGGAAATTTACACACTGAGCTGGACTGTGCATCTGTTTGTTTTTGATTATGTGATATATGTTGTGTGGTGTGTCAGTGACTCAGTTCTGATCTGTTTTGCAGATGGAGAACGCTGAGGGTCAGACTCTGGCAATGGGCCCTGATGGAGAGGTGAGCTGGTGCAGCATGAGGAGGAGGAAACGGTTACATCATACGTTCACCGTCCCTGGTTTTCTTTCTAAAGATATACTCTTGCTCTTTAAATATGCAGGGTCCCTAAAGCAAACGTGATTGGTTGTTATGTTGCTCTCTGTGGTCTCCAGAGAGACGTGCTCTAAACACTGCACAGATCAAATTTCACACAAAGCTTCAGGGGGTAGTGTTTTCTTTTTCCTTTTTAGTGTTGTCATGGCAAAAAGTTGACTCTGCAGACTGCACAATGATTTCCTCTGTTCACTGTTGCTGTGCAACCTTTTGATCAACTAGATTTGAGCTTGTTTGAACAACATCCCATCATGTACCGTATACATATCTGTATTAACGATCTGAAAGGAGGTGACCACATTCTATAGTCACAAGTTACAGCCCCAGGTGTGCATGAAAACAGTGGAGGAGTGAAGCAGTGTGTGTAGCTCAGTTGCCATCACCTGTTGTTATCAGTCAAAGAAAGAAAGATTCACCTCATCTGTGTTGACAAAAAGCTGAATTTTATATTTATTTGATTAAATTGGCAAAACACCAGCGACTGTTAACCTCTACACAGTTCAACTATCTGAGGTTTAGTCTCATTTCCTTCAGCTGTTTAAAAGACTCAAACTAAGCCGGTAATTAACGTCTACGTTTCCTGACGCCTCTTTTTTGGAACGTTTCACCACAGAATGGAACATATGATCAAGGCAGCATATTGCTTCCTTGTTAGGATTGTGAGCAAACAGCTTTCATCCTTTTCTTCTTTGACTAAATCACCGGTCCGGAGCTGGTCCAAAGGATCCATCGAAACATAGAGTGTGAGCAGTCAGGTCATTTCAGACACTCGGTCCGTACAGTGTGAGCTCATGAATTGTGAGCCTTGGCCTCTCATCTCAGGAGACTTAATCGTGCAGTGTTAGGTGGTATTCAATAATAACTTTATTTGTATAGCACTAATCTAAACAAGGTTACAAAGTCCTTCACACAAAAAATCCAGCGCAAAATGAGGAATGAATTATGATACAAGGTATTCAGTTCAGATCAATTTTAAGAGCCAAATCATAACATACGAAGGTCAAGACCTTAAATTTTTTAGAGAGACACAACAGTTCCGACAATGAGCAAGCACTTTGGTGATTTAACAACAATGTTTCTAAAGCTGCACAGTGTATGCCCAGATAAGATAATCTGTGTCCTCCCTCTGCAGCCTCTGGATGAGACGAGTCAGATGAGCGACCTGCCTGTGAAGGTCATCCATGTGGACAGTGGAAACATCCTGACAGGTTTGGACGCTCCTAGAGCCGGACAGCTGGAGACCTGGCTGGAGATGAACCCGGGGTGAGACTGGAGGGAGAGGAAGGATTTGTGTATGTGGATATCGTAGACTGTAAATAAAGATGGACGGCGCGTCTCCGCTTCCTCCCATTGGGAAAAAAATTAAGATAAAAAATCGGAGATAGGACTGCCGCCATGTTCTGCTTCTGACGTCTGCGTAGTAGTGGTTGATGTGTGGAGCTGTGGAGTTAAGGTCCTGCTCGACCAATCACGTGTCAGTCTCAGCTGTCAGTCATCAACTAAAATCTAAGTTTTTGGAAAAATTAACACTTGAGATAAGAACTACCAAAAATTACATCTTTGGGACTTTATTTGACTTTATAGTTTAGTCTGCTAACATGGAGGGGGTGGGGTTTATAATCTATACACCAGCCAGCCACCAGGGGGCGAACAAGATGATTTGGCTTAGCTTTTGGGAGCCATCATGGTTTCCATCTTTATATACAGCCTGTGCTGAATATGTGTGGATGTCTTTCTAGCCACACAGTAAACGTTACACAAGGCAGCTTAAGGGGCTAAAGTAAAGGTGCTAACATGCTATTATTGTCATCATAACATCATGAAGTTTGAAGATGACATCATATAATGTAGTAATGCGGTCATAACTTGTACAGATCTACATCTTACTCAGATTAACCAGTCATTCATCAATATATGGTAAAAATGACGTTATTATTAAACGGCATGATTGCAACATTGGGTATTTACAGCATGTGCAGGATCTGCCACGCCTCTCTGATGCTTTGCATTTCTGATGATTAATTTTTCATGTGACTTGGACTGTTGGTGGATTTAATCACGAGTGTGTTTGTGTTTTGCTCAGCTATGAGGTGGCTCCCCGCTCGGACAGTGAGGACAGCGAGGAGGAGGAAGAGGAGGAGGTGGGTTGCTTTGTTTGGAGCCTTTTTCACACTCACTGCTCCAGTCACTGACAAACTGCTGTTCCCAACATCTGGCAGGAGGAAGAGCAGGAGCCTCAGCCTTCAGCAACTCCCGTGGAGGAGAAGAAGATCACAGGCCCCGACTGTGAAGATGTGTCAGAAGTAGATGTTCGCCACATCATTGAGTGAGTGCATATATTGAGTACTACAGTGGAATACAATTTAGTGCCATTTAGGCTCTCAAATAAATTAGGTACGCTAAAAGGTGCTCACAAAATTAATTTATGCTGTGATTAAACGAAACTTTTTGTTTGTGCTTCCTCTGCAGAAATGCTAAGCAGGATGTGGATGATGAATACATGGGTGCGGCCTTCGAACGAGGGCTCCAGTCTTATTACGCAGTGGCTCACGCTGTCACAGAGAAGGTGGACAAACAGTCCAGTTTGTTGATAAATGGGCAACTCAAGCAGTATCAGGTATACATGCATGATTAGATGCAATAATATGATATTTTCTACCTTGGCATGCACAAAGATGTTTTTACTGCTGCAATGCGGTAAAAACATATTCACGGATTTCCCATGGAATATCATGGATCTTGATTGTAAAAAATCGGACATATTTAGAGAGCTGATATCTATGAATTTAAGAACTATTGGGCCTTTGCGGAGGTGTTCGCTCTACTGAGTGCCATTCTCATTGTATGTCATAACTCTGACGAGGGAGGGAATACTTGTTCATGTTCGAAACCCTTTCAGGTTAAAGGTCTGGAGTGGCTCGTTTCCCTCTACAACAACAACCTGAACGGGATCCTGGCGGACGAGATGGGTTTGGGAAAAACCATCCAGACTATCGCCCTCATTACTTACCTCATGGAGATGAAACGTCTCAATGGACCCTACCTCATCATTGTACCCCTCTCGTGAGCTAAACCAAATGATTTTACAACATATTTGCAGTTTTATTCTATAACATATGCTGTTTTGTTCGATAAAATCACTAACTGATCGGTCTCTCGTTGACAGAACTCTTTCTAACTGGGTGTATGAGTTTGACAAATGGGCCCCGACAGTCGTCAAAGTGTCCTACAAGGTTAGTTTCTGCAGTTAACAATACTCTGATGTGTCTTTGCTTTTAACTTTTATTTAATAACACATTTTTGCTTTGTCTTAAATGGCTTTTTGCTTTTTGCTTGCTAAAATGTCATGATCAATTAGAATTGATGTTTTTTTTTTTTTTTAAACAAATTTATTTGTAAGATAGATTCTTTTTTTTGGCTGCCAGGGGTCTCCTGCTGCCAGAAGAGCCTTCGTTCCCCAACTGCGTAGTGGAAAATTTAATGTTTTACTCACCACCTACGAGTACATCATCAAGGATAAACAAGTGCTGGCCAAGGTGAGATGATGTGTACAAACAAACACAGGCAGAAGGACATTCACAAACACATCATCCTTTAAACCTTTCCCTCTACACATGTACACATGCCTGCAGTGAGATGTTTCTATTTGTTATCTATTAGATTTTGCTTGAGGTTTCTGTGTTTTTGTGTTTACCAGCATGACCTTATTTCCCAAAGTGCTCTAAAAGTGTTTGAGCCCGACCAATCTGACTTCCCTCTTTGCTGCGTCTCAGTGTTCTCTCCTAGGTCCTGCAACATACTGACACCTGCCTGTAAACCACGTCTTCCACTGTCATCTGTGACCATCATGCTGCTATGCACTCATGTAGTCATGTAGGCTTCCTGACTGTGCTGCAAGGTGGGTGTTGTAGTTCAGGCAAGAGTTTCCCCCACCAGGCTGTAGCATGGGACCGAGCCAGTGTGGGGCCCGGGCACAAACTGGAAGAGAAATCCTCCACTTTCTGTTGTTTTTTATTGGACGGGCAGAAACAGTAAGTTATTCCACTGGCAGCTTCATCCAGATGTTCTCCTCTCCTCATGTCATCCCCACCAGATCCGTTGGAAGTACATGATCGTTGACGAGGGCCACCGTATGAAGAACCACCACTGTAAACTGACCCAGGTCCTGAACACTCACTACCTTGCCCCACGGCGAGTCCTCCTCACAGGGACGCCGTTGCAAAACAAGCTGCCTGAGCTCTGGGCACTGCTCAACTTCCTGCTGCCAACCATCTTCAAGAGCTGTATCACCTTTGAGCAGTGGTTCAACGCTCCTTTCGCCATGACTGGGGAGAAGGTGTGCAGGACGTTTAGCTGAGGCGCAGTCCGCCAATGCTGCTTCTGATTTGTCTCTTTGTGTTTGGGAGATGCCAGGTTTCTCTTTGTTTCTCTCTCCAGGTGGACCTAAATGAAGAGGAGACCATCTTGATCATCCGTCGTCTCCACAAAGTGCTCCGCCCCTTCCTGTTACGCAGATTAAAGAAGGAAGTGGAGGCCCAGCTTCCAGAGAAGGCATGGCTCAGTTCTTTCAGTCCACACACAGCAGACAGACAAACACATGTCCAGATGATCTTCGTTTTGATGTGTCACGTCATTGACTGGCCTCGGGTCTCCTGCTCCGTCTTTAATTGACTGAATGCGTCTCTTCCCTCTGTCAGGTGGAGTATGTGATCAAGTGCGACATGTCGTCTCTTCAGAGGGTGCTGTACAGACACATGCAGGCCAAGGGCGTTCTTCTAACTGATGGATCAGAGAAAGACAAGAAGGTGAGGACATGAACACTCGGACACTGTGGGTTGCAGCTTTTGACACCGTTATTAACCAAGGCTCTACCTCATGTCTGATTTTGGAAGTGTTAATGTCCACATTCAAAATTTTCAATCTGCGTTTTTTTTAATAATAGGATAGAATCATATGTGGCACTAGATCATTTAGAAATGTTTTTTTTATTTTATTTATAATAAGGTTAAGCTTTTGCTGCAAACAGATGAAATAAACTTCAGGGTTAGTGGTATAAATTGAAGTTGTTTTCTTTTCAGTCTTAGCTTTGGTCCTTGGCTCGAAGAACCTGTTCAGAACCACATTTAACTGGCCCTCACTGTTGGTTTCACGTTGCACATTTGATCTCATCGTGTTCACCAGGGTAAAGGAGGCACTAAGACACTGATGAACACCATCATGCAGCTGAGGAAGATCTGTAACCACCCGTACATGTTCCAGCAGATCGAGGTACCGCTGAGGAGGGAGATGTTTCAACAGATTTGATTTTGGTCAGGATATTATATAACAAGATATTGTATTTACAAATGTAAAAAGCACATAAACCTAAACAAAAGCACAGATTTACTTTAATGATATGAGCTTCAAAATAAAGCCCCAATTAGACTGAAATCCTTGACTGTGTGTGACAGAATATTTCTGACTGATTTTGCAGGAATCCTTCTCTGAACATTTAGGATTCTCTGGTGGAATAGTCCAGGGGTGAGTTCTGATTCTTCGATCTCGCTCTCTCTGACCCCTTCATCCGTCCTGAGTGATCCGATCACGAGTGGTCAGCACTAAGTTCAGGTCTGAATGGACCCAAATACGTCCTCAATTCGTCCCGAGATCCAAAAATCAAACCGCATTTGGAGGTGATTCTGGAGGCATGTGGCCACATTCTTTTCTGTGTGAGCGCAAATCCATCCTGGGCCACATATGAAGGACCATCTACTCAGCTGACGTCCTCTGACTCGCTACAGTTTCACAATGACTCTAACTTATTGTTAAACTTCTCCGTCTGTTGATTTGTTTGTAGCCACCTCCATAATATCAACTTGAAATATCATCAATATCATATCAATATCATATTGAAACAACATCATTTAGTCTTCACAAACACAAATATCGTGCGTGTTTTGGGGGATTTATTTGCATTTATGTAGCCGGGAAGTGAGATCCAAACACACGAGTCCACAGAAGACACATTCAGGATCTTTCAGGACGGTTAATACCGGGTCTGAACAGGACCCGGTATTAACACACACACACGACTTTTAATCTATCTCATTTCCGTCAGACTTGACCTGTATCGAGCATCAGGAAAGTTTGAGGTGTTGGATCGTATCTTGCCCAAACTGATGGTGACAAACCACAAAGTTCTGCTCTTCTGTCAGATGACCACACTCATGACCATCATGGAGGACTACTTCGCCTACCGAAGCTTCAAGTATCTGCGTCTGGACGGTGAGACAGTTTATAGAAGGGTTGTCTTGCTGTCACAGAGCAGTTTTGTCCCAATGCTCATCATTTTCTATTGCCTTTTGTAGCATTTCCTCACTTCATTCTTACATCTGTTCTTCTTCTCTTGTCCCACCTCGCTCACTCGTCAGGCACCACAAAGGCTGAAGACAGAGGAATGTTACTGAAGACGTTCAATGATCCAGAGTCGGACTACTTCATCTTCCTGCTGAGCACAAGAGCTGGAGGTCTCGGCCTCAACCTGCAGTCTGCTGACACCGTGGTCATCTTCGACTCTGACTGGAACCCACATCAGGTTTGATGATGCTTTCATTTACACAAGGTTTAGAAAATCAAGTTGACTTCACTTTAGAGTTGCTTGGCTTGTTTATACTGGAGACTTAAGTACAAAACAAAAATAGACGTGAACACAGCATGTGGGGAAAAACAATTGAACCTGCATTTGAACCTACATAAACTCTCTCTCCCTCCTGATTGTGTCTCCAGGACCTGCAGGCTCAGGACAGAGCCCATCGCATCGGTCAAACAAATGAGGTTCGTGTGTTGCGTCTCTGCACTATCAACAGTGTGGAAGAGAAAATCCTGGCCGCTGCCAAGTACAAATTAAACGTGGACCAAAAGGTCATCCAGGCCGGCATGTTCGATCAGAAATCCTCCAGCCACGAGCGCAGGGCCTTCCTACAAGCCATCCTGGAGCACGAGGAGCAAGACGAGGTCTGGGGCCAAGAAGTGTGTCTACGCATAAATGTGTGTGCGTGCACCAGCGACACAACATTTTAAAGAGTGAGCTTTCTTATGCTCTGCTTGCCAATATGTGTATGCTGTATTCAGGAGGAGGATGAGGTGCCCGATGATGAGACGGTCAACCAGATGATAGCCAGGAGCGAGGAGGAGTTTGATCAGTTCATGGTAAGTACCCGCCTTTTGAAGTTAAATTCACATCCAGCTTCAACTCTACAAAGTCCTCTTCCGATATCTTTGTCCGTCTCTTAACTTTTCTTCCTCGCCCCCCCCCCCTCAGCGTATGGACTTGGACCGGCGGCGGGAGGAGGCCCGTAACCCGCGGCGAAAACCTCGTCTGATGGAGGAGGATGAGCTGCCCACGTGGATCATGAAAGATGATGCCGAAGTTGAGCGGCTGACCTGCGAGGAGGAGGAGGAGAAAATGTTTGGACGAGGCTCTCGGCTGCGAAAGGAGGTGGACTATAGCGACTCACTGACCGAGAAGCAGTGGCTGAAGGTGATTAGCTTGAGGGTAAAGTGCAGAGCTGAGAAACTAGACAGAATATAAACTGAATTTAAAATCCAGGTGAAAACATCCTTGCTTTGTGTATTAAAACTTCATTCTCGTGTTCATCGTAACCTCGAGCAGGCGATAGAGGAGGGCACACTGGATGAGGTCGAGGAAGAGGTGCGTCACAAAAGGACGACCCGCAAGAGGAAGAGGGACCGAGACTTGGACCTCCCCGGTCCCTCGTCTTCCTCCGGGGGACGGGGACGAGGGGACAAAGACGATGATGGGAAGAGGCAGAGGAAGAGGGGACGACCACCTGCTGAGAAACTCTCCCCGAATCCTCCTGCTCTCTCAAAGAAGATGAGGAAGATTGTGGACGCTGTCATCAAATATAAAGACAGGTAGCACAAATGAGCATGATATTAAATTTGCAGCTGTAGATAATAATTATTCTGCATCACTAAATGTTTCTGTTCAATCTTTGCACCAATTACTTCACTCAGCTTGTAAGAAATTCAATAATCTGAACTTTAGGCCTTGAGATGTTTTAAATATGTTAAAATATTGGGTCTTAAATACATTTGGGTAGGTCTTAATTTAATTTAATTTAATTTAATTTAATTTAATTTAATTTAATGCTACTTCTATTGTGCTTTTAGATTAAGTTTATTAGGGGAAAGGGATCTCTTTCAAGAGAAATGAGCCATGCGTAGTTTGTAGTTCTTTCTCAGCGTTCCAGATATTAGCACGCTGTAATCAAACAAATGTGGAACTGATAACTGATACATACGCCCTGATCAGATTTGATCTCGGTACACTCAGCTTGCCTGTGGGAAAGACTATGGATACTAACTGTATCTATCTGTAGTTTGAGATAATGTGGTGTTTTGAGGGTTATTCTCTATTTGGTTACTTCTTATCTTATCTTCAATTATGGGGAAGTGCCAGTAATTCATGGACTCTGACATCACTTCTTGGTCTTAAATTTCATTCACTATGGTCTTTAAAAGTCTTGAATTTAATGTATTAAAATCTGCATGTTTGTGGTTAAAATAAGATGTATTCAGTTTTACAGTCAGTTTATTTATGTTTTTGCTGATCCTGATGACATCACCTCCTGCAGCGCCAGCGGGCGTCAGCTGAGCGAAGTGTTCATCCAGCTGCCGTCTCGAAAAGAGCTGCCCGAGTACTACGAGCTGATCCGCAAACCTGTGGACTTCAGGAAGATCAAGGTACGAGCAGGAAAGGTGGTTCCAGCGGGAAACGTGGTCACAGGTGCTAAGAGTACTAAGAACTAAGTAAAGACATCTGTCACTGATAGTTATAGGTATAAAAACGCGTCACTTTTTATTATAAATAAACTACTTTCCATCACCAGGAGAGGATTAGAGGTCATCGCTACCGCAGTCTGAGTGACCTGGAGAGAGACGTCATGCTGCTCTTCCAGAACGCTCAGACCTTCAACCTGGAGGGATCACTGGTGAGACGGATCTGCTGTTTACACATAAACACAGAAAAACCCTGCTCAGTGTTTCTACCATGACAGCAATTACAATTCAGGTCCGGTTTTTTTCCCGGTTTTATATTTCAGACACTAAAGAAAGTAGGAGGGTTGGTGGATTCATAAATTGTTTTAATTGGTATATTCTTGTTATTTATTGACACCAATGTCCCTGATTTCAAAACTTAAAGGTCAGTATTTCAAGTTTTTATTAACTGATGTGACACCGGTGAAATGTTAAACCTGGAAAAACTCGATATCAAGATCTTACATGATGTGTGGACACTGTGGACGGTGTTTCTGTCGCTGTTTCCTGTACATACATGATGGCAGTGGTACTAAGCTGGTGTTTTCTACCGTGTTTGTCTTACGTGAGCAGATTTATGAAGACTCCATCGTTCTCCAGTCGGTCTTCACCAGTTTGAGGCAGAAGATTGAGAAGGAGGAGGAAAGCGAGGGAGAGGAGAGTGAAGAAGAGGAGGAGGATCAAGATGAAGGATCCGAGTCTGAATGTAAGCGGAGAGAAGGAGAGGAGACTCTTTAGTCATGTTTATTTCAGTGTGAAGTCTTTACACGGTTTTTAAACATTGTCTATGCCTCCACGCCGGCAACAGTCAGCGGCTGAAGGCATTATGTTTTCGGTTTATTAGTCCGTCACAACTCAAAGACCAATTTATTAGATTTCAGTGGTCAAAGCTCATTGTGACCTGAGTCAGGAAAAAACATGTATGGAGACTGAAACTGCACTGGTTCGTGGAGGCATACAACTGCAGTGCAGGTATTGTTAAATTATCCTTTAGTCAATAATCGTTTTGCTTTGTCAGTGACTTGATTTAATTTCATTTATACAAAGTGTGTTCGTCTCCAGCTCGCTCAGTGAAAGTGAGGATCCGTCTGGGCAGGAAGGACAAAGGCGGAGATCGAGGGAAGGGACGCAGCAGACGGACGGGACGCACCAGAGCCAAACCTGTCGTCAGTGACGACGACTCTGAGGACGAGCAGGAAGAGGTAGCTCCTGCTGTGTGTGTGTGTGTGTGTGTGTGTGTGTGTGTGTGTGTGTGTGTGTGTGTGTGTGTGTGTGTGTGTGTGTGTGTGTGTGTGTGTGTGTGTGTGTGTGTGTGTGTGTGTGTGTGTGTGTGTGTGCGGCGTGTGTGCGTGCGCGCGTGCGATTAGACTACATCTAAACTGGGAATCACTTGTGATTGCAGTGAAAATGGGTTGTTGTAGTATTTCATTATGGAATTGGCACTGATTTGCAATAGTTGAGACTGCAGTGTTAAGGTTAGGATGAAATGAAGGACTGAAGGAACGATGTTCAGAGACCTTGTTGACATGAAGTTTCTTCTTTGCTTTTCTTGACGTTTCTGCCACATGTGTGGTCTCTGCAGACATCAGGCCTCAAAATGTAGAGTCTGTTTTCTCTACATCCTTTATGATTCCTGTCAGGGAGGTTTTGTGTTACTCACTCTCTGTTACAGATTTCAGGTAAACTGATGAAAGTTGAAGCTTTGAGGAGCAACAGATTCATTTTTTTGTTAATTATTGAGGAATTCTTCATTTTCCGGACATGAATCTGTTTGTTATTTTTTTCCAGGAGCGCTCTCCCAGTGCCACTGATGAAGAGTCCTGAACTGCACTGTGACTTGGAGGAAAGGAGGGGGAAAAGGGATATTCCACTAATTCAACAAGAATATACATTAAATAAAAAAGACTCTCAACTCCATCCACCCTCAGTCAAATAACTCAAATAGAAGTTTACAATACTACAGTATCACAGGGAAACCATCTATCACCATCATATCAAATACAAATTCATTAGACTGTTTAATTCTTTGCTGAAGAAAGTCTGAACACTGAGGAATCAAATTAGTTTTTAAATTTTCACGCAAATGAGTTTGAAGTCAGAACACTGTCCGAGGTCAGTTGTTAAAGAACTTTACAACCTGCTAACAGTGTAATGGTTTAACACGTGTGAAGACAGCGGCTTCAAAAACGTTATAACTCCAGTAGTTAGTGATGCCACAATGATATAAAAAATATATTGTGATAACTAAATATTCATGACAGCAGGATGTCAGTTTTTAAAAAGATGTTAATGAACATCGATTGAAATGTGTTTAAAGAGGTGACATATCATCGATTTATACACCAACCTCCATTTATGGGTCCACACAGGAGGAGTTATAGTTGTTGACAAATACATTAAACACTTTATATATTATATACTATTATATTTATAAACATTTACTAAATGTTTATATACTGTTTATAACGCTAGTTGTTACTAACATGAAGGGTTGCTAGCCTAAACCAGCTTTAAGAACAAAGACCCTTTAAATTAAATTAAGCTGCACCAAATTTCACACACTCATAGCTAGTAGTCCTATAAATATGCCTGATTGTTTCATTAAGATCCATGAATGATTCCCTGGGTAATTGGTTAGGTTTTCAAAAAATGCCCTATCTCTCATTTTCTCGGCCCATGTTCCATCTTTCCACAAATTTTTGTGGAAATCTGTTTTGCAGTTTTTTGCACAACCCTGCTGACAAACCAACAAACCAACATAAACAACTGAAAAGAATCTCCTTGGAGTAAGTAATAAAGCTTCAATGAGTTAAACTCAGACAAAACTGTTATTGTTGTTTATATGAAGTAATTTTATTGCACAAACAGTAGAGTCCTTAGCTAACCTGAAAAGTTAGAACTGTAGGGAGCCAGTAAGTGAAATAAACAGTATTAAATATAAACACAAAATGAAGCTGTTTCTAACCACCTTACCTTACTTTACCTATGGACGTAAACAGACCTGATGTTTCACCTCTGCTTCACTGTGGCAGATGTGTTGTAACATCACTCAGCCACTCCGGAGCCGCTGTGATTTCCGAGGTGTGTGTGTACATCACTTATTTGCGAGCATGGCTCAGTGTTTGAGTTGGAAATCAAACCCGCTGTGGGCACAGGGAGCGACTTCTCAGAATCTCTTCAGCTACTTACCACAGTTATTTGACTTAGGTTTAATGGAGTTGAGTCCAGGTCGCTCTCCAGGGGTGAATGTGTGGTACAGTATAGAAATGTAAAACTACCCCTTACTGCTGCTGCTGCTGCTCACCTGTCTCACTTCCAGTCTCAGCACTTCTAACTGTTGATTGTAGACTTGTTGTATCGACGAGAACTGTAACTTTAAATGCTTCTTCTTCCATTGTTGTGTAGTGATTTAAGGATTTCAGAACTATTTGTTGTACTTGGGCACTTTTTATGTTTTATGATTTCAAGACAAAGGACCAGAGGGACAGTGGCTCTTCTCTGCTTGTGAATGCCTGATGGCCGTATGGTGTTGGATATACTGTATAGGGATGTTTTTTTAGAATATAATGTCCATGCACGTGTGTACAGCTCGCAAGCTCAGTACTGTACTTTTCTCATCATGCTAGGTTCCCAGAGTGAAGAACATACAACCAAAAGCATCAACGTTTTCACCACTAAATTATTCACATCTGTCTGTTGTGTTGTGTCATTATCACTGGAACTTGAAAAGAAACAATAAACCACAGTAAAAGTGGATATTGACGTTATTTTTTATGTAATGCTGGAATAAAAATAATATATTAATCAAACAAATGAAGAATTTGAACTATTTTGATAATAGATAAATAGTTCAAATCACTTTTTAAAGCAAAAAAAACATAAGAATTTGCTATTTTCGTCATGTCTTCTCTTGAGATTTTGTTAGTTGGACCAAATTAATATGAATATAATGATATAGTAGTAGTTCTATATATAATAGTTATTTATACAGTGCTGTATAAAGTGCTTTTAACAATGATCAAAATCACTTTACATCGGATAAAAAAAAAGACAAGCAGATTACTAACACAACTAACTACAATTCTGAAATGCACATCATACTCGCACATTTAAATATAAATACACACATTTTTTGGTTTTAAATTAGTGGGGACTATAGAAGCCATGTAGCTGACTGGGTTTAAATATTGACTCAAAAAAACAACAACATCAGCTCAGACTTTAGTCATGAATTGACGATGTAATGCCTCTATTTGACCACTAGAAGGAGGCATCATGTAAATACAAGACATACAGAACTCAGGTAAACCATCATCAAAATAATTGAAACTGTTTTATTTCCCAAAACTTTACTAAAGAAAATCTACCTGAGTATTTATTTATTACTTCAGTTCAACTTGACCTTATGTGTCGGGTCAATCCTCAAACATGAAATCAACATTAAATCAGGGTTGTTATCCTTCCTGGACTCAGCCAGTCAGGTCATGTAAATATATGAACACAGACGAGCTCTTTGTGCAGACGATATAAACAATCCTGGTGTAACCCTCATATTTAAGTTTATTTTCCTAGAGTTGGCCCAGATGTAAATATTTTGAACATACAGTGTTCGTTTGGAGCCAGTTAGTGGGAACGTGTGGAGATGTGTGAGGTGCTTAAACAGAACCTGGACACTGAGGCCTGTGTCGGAGGTCGCCGTGTTTGCTCCATGTGGAGAAGGGGGAAGGGCTTCACTGATTTCTGGGAACCCCTCGATTGCTTCAGTGTCTCAAAACCAGCTGTTAACATCTGCCAGGGGGAGGGGCATGTCTAGAACATGGCAGAACTTCAACAGCAGCAGACTCACAGAACGCTTTCACAGAAACTACTCAGGGGTTGTAGAAGGATGTGACGCTGTTTCTTAAAGGACCACATCCACCACACAAGAGTATACACATGTTCAGTATTATATATAACTGTTGTGCTGACAAGATGAATACTCATTCTCTTTGGGTGCTTGTCTGTGTGGGTGCATACTTTCATTTTCACGCTTGAGTCATTGATTCTCTAATCAAATATATTCTCTGGTAATGGACGCTGAAGGCAAATAATTTTTTGTTTATGTATGTGAACAGAGTTGCCCTCACTTACTTGTGACCTTTATACTGCATTTCCACAATAAATCTATAGATAAGAGCTTTAAAGACCAACCGAGGATCTTTCATTCAAATTATGTTTAAATATTATTATGTGTAGGCAGGAAAGCCAACGTCAATGAAACAGAAATATATCGTGGTGTTTGTCAGATGACAGTTGAAGGGATTCTTTAAATTCAGAACTTCCCAGGATGCAAGCATGTGAGTGAGTGCATGCGTGTGTGTGCGTGCGTGCGTGTGTGTGCGTGCGTGTGTGTGTGTGTGTGCAGTCTAATCACATCTGTTAGCCCTTACACACTGGACATGATTAGGATTAGAAAACATGCACACAGTCACTATTAGATAAAGCAGCACACAGCATGTAGTCCTGTTCTCTGATATAGGGACGAGTGGTCATGTCAAGTGCATGATAAGAACTCAATATGATGACTTGAGTCTGGCCTGAATGTAGCTCTCATTTAATTTTATGTCATGTTTCCTCCCAGTAAGAAGGTTACTGGTTCGAATCCCGGTTTGGCCAGGGTCTCTCTGTGGAAGTTTACAGGTTCTCCCCATGTGTGTGTGGGTTTTCCCCAGCTTCCTCCCTCAGTTCTGAGACATGCAGTTGGGTTGATTGAATTAAAATGTCCATACGTGAGTGTGAATGTTTGTGTGTCTCTGTATGTTGTCCCTGCGATGCACTGGCGACCTGTCCAGGGTGAACCCCGCCTCTCACCAAATGTCAGGTTGTCTCCAGTCCCTCAAATGATACACAGTATAAACAATGGATGGATAGAAGGAACAAACTGATCGGCCTAGTGCTTGACTTCTGAATCACCACTGATTACATCTGATTATTTTTAATAACGCCAACAGAAATAATCATTTGACAAAAGGCGTGATTAGAGTAAGCACAGTGTGCACACAGAGTGATTGAAGCAAGATAGGAGCCATCAGATGCATTGGAATATATTAACTGGAATTCATAAAGCTACTGGTTTATTAAGACGACATGATAAGTTGTACAGCATGTTGAAGTCTACATGTTAAATAATAATATGTTTAGCGGCCCAATCAAAACAAATGTTGTTTTTATGCATCCATGCATATTTCACCCAAGTGTCTGCAGGAACAGGACTCACTGTATCAAATTGTGTCGACCAGCCTTGAAGGGACATCGGACCCATGTTCTGTATTTGATCTAGAGAACAATGTACAGTAGATAAAAGGAGACAGGGGTTGGATTTGCCAGCACACACAGTTCTGACTCATGACAGAATGACTTCTTTATCACAGCCTTTTTTTATTATATCAAATCGTGTGACATGCAGAGATAGCAATGTACTGTGCAATCTCTGATACACAGCACAGTGTGCACACTTCTCAGAGGGTGTGTTAACAGTGTGTGTATTCACGATGAATGTAGTAGAATATGTAATCCAGCCGCTATTTCAGCATTCCTCAAATAACTCCCACAGCTCAAACTGCCCTTAGGAGCTAACCCGGCCCCCCCGTCTCTGCACACACACACACACACAAACACACACACACACACACACACACACACACACACACACACACACACACACACACACACACACACACATGTACCCTCATGGAAACATACATACAGTTTCACATAAATATTATCATGGCCATGTGTTCTATCCCCACTGCAAAGTGATGTCATGACACCCACATTTACACTGCATGTCCAACAGCCGTGATGATGATGAATGAAGGAGGGAAAATTAGAGTATAAACATTTTGGAGCTGTATTTTATTTATCCTGAATTTCATGAATCTGGGGTAAGAATCTCTTTCTTTCAGTGAACATCACCAAGTGGGAAACTAATCCTGAACTATACTGCATCTGCCTCCAAGTAACTCGTAATTTGTTCCTGTAAACTGCAGTTTTAATATGAGAGGAGGTTATTGTATTTCGTGGACTCATTTTGCATCACTAATGATGGTGATGTTTTGCTTTGCAAATGCTCTGTTTATTTTTGAAGTTGAGCAGACTGCAGTGACTGTGGATACAACCTACAGCTTTACATCTGTGCAGCCCCCTGCTAAGGCAATATATCAGATTAAATTGTGTTGATTATTATTTCCTTAGCTTTTTAGAAGTTACTTAATATGCTAGAACAAGTGGCAATTATGGAAATATATTCAATGATGTGTGACTTGGCACATAGCTATGTTTATATAATAGAAAACAAGGAATGACTCAGGGATAGGTGTGCAAAACTACAATAGTCACTTTAATCCCCTGCAGACAGGATGTCGTTTCTTTTACTTTTACATTTGTTATGTGTCTGAGAGACAGAAAGAAAGAAAGAAATATCAGGTACAACAACACTTATCAGTTACATTTTTTGTATGAAAAATAAAAAAATATTAATTGGGAAATTGTGTTGAAATTCAGCACGTGATTGTGTAAACAGATATAGGTCCCCACCGCACGCACAAACACACACACACACACACGCACACACACACACACACACACACACACACACACACACACACACACAACACACACACACACACACACACACACACACACACACACACACACACACACACACACACACGATCTAAGTGATACGGCAGCAGCTTCGTGGCTCCACCCCCCAGTGATGTTCGCCTAAATTCCGAACATCACACCACTGCTGTCTAGCCCCGCCCTCCGGTCTGCCTCATAGAAGATGGTCAGATGTGAGTCGAGCGTCATAATATTTTGGCGAACAGCCGCGCGGCGTCACTTTGCATCCTGCGTCTGAACCAGAGGCCGTTTTTACGCACAGAGACCCACCGCTCTCTCTCTCTCTCTGTCTCACACACACCACCAGCTTTTGACTTCAGCTGTCCCAGAAAGACACACAGGGAGGACAGGACATGTTGGGGATGTGGAGGGGACTCGCAGGACTGTCCACATGTTGCTGTGTGCTGATGCTGATTCACTCTTCGCCTCAAGCAGGTAAGAAAGAAGCTCTTTGACGCACAGGGATGCTCCAGACTGATTTATTGTAGTTGTACTGAAGACAACTTTTCCATCTTACATCCTTCATCACTTAAAATCAATATGAGTTACTGATTCGTTTTGACTTTATCTTGATTTTTTTTGTGCGTTTTACATGTTTCAAATTTCGAGTTTCCATGCGGAGCTTTTTGCGCGTAAAAGTTCAGGAGGATGAATCCTGTGCGATTTGGCTCATTTTTTTTAAATTCTCATGTAAATTCAAAAACTGTCATCAATATAATCGACCGGTAGCTATGATCAATACAAATGAAAATCTGGTCATGAATGAGCGCACTGCGCTGTGATTGGTTCGTTTCGCTCCAGAATGCGTCATAGCAGCCAATCGTGTTCTCCTCGGCGCCGGCCGGTTTCAAGTGTCAGACACCAGGAATAAATGAGGAAACAAGCGGTTGTCAGAGAGATGGGTGCGGCCGGGGTTTCTGGTATCCTCCCTGTAGCAGGCTGGATTCTAAGGGATGCTGGAAAATCAGGATTTTTGTTCTTGCAGTTGCACACAAATGTTTTTGCGTATGTGTGTGTGTGTGTACTCCCACTCCCCTTATCATCTTATCCACTGGACAGTAATACCATACATACAGTAGCCGTAGACATCATGCCAGAGAAAGCCGCTTCTAAATGTTACTGGAGTAAACTGAATAATTGATATTGTATGTGTGTATGCTTTATACATATTCCTTACATTAAAGCAGAAAGTAGGTTAAAAAGCTTATTTCTGCAGCACCTGTGGAAACCGAAGTTACAATGTGCTACACCTGAATAAAGGAAGAGGAAATGAGGGGGTATGAGATACAGTATATTTATGAGATATAGAAAACCATATAAAACAAGCAGAATTAAATATACAACCTGAACAACAACAAAAAAACAAAGATAAGAGATGGTTTGTAAAGATGTGAGCTACCTCTGCATGAAACCAATCAAAATATTGACATCGTATTGGAGGAAAATAAAGAGTAATGACATAATAAGATGAACCAAGAGCCTTCTCTATTTTCCAATTGAACTCTGGTGTTCAGAGCTAAAGGCAAAGTCCTGCGTTTTTGCCAATAATTATCCAATTATTTTTAAAACCCCAAAAAATGTGTAGGGAGTGAACCTACTGCCCCTCAAGGCTGAGAACTAACTCGGCAGGAGCCCTGTTCTGCCAGCTGCTCCACTAATCCCCCAATAATCTCAACTCTCCTCCAAGAGATTTACTGACTAAAACAAGACCCTTTTTCCACTTTGTTGTGCTCACTTCCAGTCAGAAGATTTACTTCAGTATCCGTGTGTGTGTGTGCGTGTTTGTGTGGGTGAGGTCAGTGTTGGAGGGAAATATCCATGTGTGTGTTCTCTTTCTCTTTTGGTCAGGCTCTGCTGTCTTTAATTCACTTTGTGTTTAGCAGACTCTGAAATGAGGCAGAGCTGGAAAGAGGAGGAGGGGAAAGAAGACAGGGAATTTAAAGACTCTGGTGACTCATGAAGACAAACACTGCAGTTTCACCTCTCAATCATTTAGAAAATACCTCTGTGGCATCTCTCAGTCGGCAATCAATATATCAATCACTCACTCAATCCACCACATTTTATGTGAATAGCTCATGTTCACAAATCACAATTTGTCTCATTGGGTTTAAGAGCAGAGGACGTCACACCTCTTTAACCCTCGAATAGAGTGAGAAGAAAAAGTGAATTTATAATCAGAAAGTACAGTTTAAAATCAATTTCAAGCAAAATAAGACATTAAAAGAGTAGAATAAAAGAGGTAAAGAGATCAAAAGTTAAAGTTGTAAAGCAAAACAAATAAAGTTGACAGAACAGTGTAATATAAAAATAAGAGCAGAATAAATACAATGATGGTTAATCTGTAACTAAGATGGTTCGATATCTCTTGGCATGTGAGAATCAGATGTTTGACTGTAATGCTGCACAGCACTATTATTTATTACCCAGTGATGACAATTAACCTCAGTGTGATTACTGACGCAGCATAAACCCAGATCCGAAGCAGAAGGGAGTTGCTGTTGGCTTCATGATGCTCATTCATCCTGGTTATTTATTAACTGCTGGGTGTATGTTTGAGTCAATATACACACCTCTTTGTGAGGGCTAGTCAGGTGTGTGTGCATGTGTGTTGCATGCATGTGCCATAAAAAAGACCGGGAATGCATTCTTAGCGAGCAAAGTCACATGTTGCCACAAAGGAGCAGAGTTGTCATGCAGTGTTGTAATGACGGACTGAATCTTACAGCAGCCTGTTGTGTGGGTTTGAGGTGGTTGCTGCTACTCCAGCGACCTTCTTTGACTGGGTGGGTTTCTGGTTGTCAGGTCCAACTGGGGGTATAAATAGTGTCCACTCGGATTCAGTTTCACTACAGGAGCAAATGATGCTCTCTCTGTCTGAGATACTGTTCAGGCTGGTAACCTGCAGTTTGGGGCATGTCTGCAGGTGAAAGTATCACAATCGTTTTCTCTTTTCTATGATGCGATAGCGGTGTTGCTTTTCTAACTTTCTCAACTGTAACTGCCAGTTGTGCAAGTTCTTCGATATGGCTGTGGTTTAGGTGACACCTTTCGGTTTCCGCATTAGCTGCACAAGTCAAAAATGTGTTAAATTTAAAAAAGCGAAATGGAGTAATAAATGTGGTTATGCTTGTTTCCAAGAAAAGTGAAGTTGATGTAAAACTTCAATAGCCAAACTAATCCTGCTCTTTTCTCCACAGAAACAAAATTGTAAGTCCTCCTCTCACTGAACAGTATTTCTCACAGCCTTGTGACCCATATGTGGAAGCACTGGGGAAGATTAGCGGTGGAAAATGAAAACATCAGCCCCTACAGTTTCCACGAGGTTAGAGGAGTCTGAAGGTCTTGAAGTGGGAGCGTTTGACCTACTTTTCTGCTCCTGCTCCGCTGAGTGTAATAAATTCCCGATTCTTAAAAAAGATTTTAAAAACAAGTGAGAGTTGCAGATAAACATTTTTTAAATTTCATTGTTAACTTGTGACACAGAAAATCTTCAGGAGCAGTTGGGAGACTCTATTCCTGGAAGCCCCACTGGCTGCGTGCCTGGCCTCCATGCAATGTGTCTGAGGGGTTGTGTGTCACACTTTCCCCGAAAGCATGAGTGTGTGGGTTAGGCAGGAAGCTCTTTTTCATTCCTTTATCAGTGAAACCACACATTGCCTTGATGGTGCCAAGCAAACGAAAAACGGTCAACGTCTCACTTCTCTTTTTCGTTTCACATTTTCAAGGGCGGAGGGCATCACTCTTGAGGAGCCTGGTGTTGAGAAAGCATCCTCTCCTTGTTTTCCAGGCTCCTCACACCCATCACTTTGTTTTAATCTACCAGGTCTATTCGGTCCTTTTTTAAAAGACCTGTCATCGCTCATTGACACACTGAGGCTGACAGACATCCTTGTGTTCAGAGTCGCCTCGTCACCGTGGTGATGCTGTTATGAGGAATGCCACTCTGTGACCAATCAGCAACTGGTGGTGTGATTGTTCAACTCCTCCCCTGCCCTATTGTCTTAAAGTGATAGTCTGACGTACCCGGCCGCAGCTTCCAGGCATCAGGAGAGCCGGGCAGGGCAGAGGTGATGGGGAGGACACACACACACACACACACACACACACACACACACACACACACACACACACACACACACACACACACACACACACACACACACACACACACACACACACACACACACACACACACACTGCGGTTGGCCTGTGTCATTTTCACATGTTCCTTGATGTCGATGCCCTCTTCGCTTTGACTGGAGGGTTCACTGAGGTGTGATCGTGTCAGGGGGACGACCTCAGTGCCCAAAATAAACCTGGGTCAATTCACGGTCGTACGACTTCAAACTCAAACTAGTGAAGCTGTTGACACCTGCGTTATATAAAAGGTATGTGAGGCCTGTTCCACACCTGCAGTGTGTCACACCAGGATGAAACCTGCTTTCATTCCAGTTACATCAACTAACACTGAGCAGACGTTGCAGAGAAGATTTACGTTAAAAACACGTAGACTAAAACAAGGAGAGAATGAAGAAAATAATCATTTTGTGGTACATCCAGGACAATTTTTTCCACTTTATTTAGCAATGTGAGGTTGAATTTCAATTTTCAATATTTTCACTGATATGAGTGTGTGAAATTTGGTGCAGCTTCATTGAATTTAAGGGGACTGTTGGGCCTTGGCAGAAGTATGTGCTCTACTAAGTGCCATTCTGGTTCTAACATATTTTGCATTTAATTTGAATCTTTAATTTAATTTAAATCTTTTATTTTTCGTTCTACCTTTTTTTTTTTCTCAAATCATCTTTTTAGGTTTTTTAAATATGTCCTTTATTGTGTGAAAGTAAAATGAAGCGAAATTGTGGTTGTGTGTCTCATTGGGAACTAACAGGAGTCAGGGAACCTCACCGTGTCGTTATCTTCATGTGGTGATTCCGAGTTTGGCAAAGAGTAAAAGGTGTGGTTTTCACACTGTCACTTATCTGAACGTCGGTGACCTTCTGTTTTTTTTGTCCTGTGTATAATTTCCAGTTAAACATTAACCTCTCAGGAAATCGTTTCCTCTGCGTATGTTGACACAAGCTCACGTTACCACAAGGTGCTCACGAACAGAGAAATGTAAATTGAGCAGTAAGACGCTGTTAAGGTCAGCGGCGATTTGTGATGTTGAATGTAAATGAAGCTGTTGGTTTGCTCTAGTGTAACACTGCATGAACTCGTGTTTGTTTTATCCTTCATCACAGATGCAGCGACCGCATGCAGCTCCACTCAGTTTACCTGTGGGAATGGGAGGTGCATCACCAGAAAGTGGATCTGTGATGGGACGGACGACTGTGGAGACGACACTGATGAACTGCCTGCAACCTGCGGTGTGTTTTTTTTTTTTTTTATCACTATCAAATAAAATACAAATTTTATATGTGGGAATTGGGATTAAGCCAATTATTATTTTTCATTAATCTGACAATTATTTTCATAATTAATAAACATCTTTCATAGAAAATGTGAGAAATTAGGGGGGGAAAGTATTCCTACTTTCCAAAATCTTCATTTACTGTAACTTGTTTAATCCAATCAATGGTTAAAATAACAAAGATATTTACTTTAGTATCATACATGAAAAGACAAACACATTATTTTGAGATTTTTGCTTAAAAATGTTAATAATTAATCAACCTCTTCTGTTAATTGACTATTAAGATGGTAACACATTAATAAAGCTACTACAGAGCAGTAGTTAGTTGTACATGATACTCTGCTGTAGTCACAGGCCGTATCTCTCTGTTAGTACATGCAAGTACTGCGTTGAGTTTTTAACATGTGTTTTTTTTCTGTCCTCAGCAAGAAAAACCTGTCGGGAGACAGAGTACAGCTGCGGCCTCCCCATGAACCAGTGTGTCCCAGTAGGCTGGCACTGCGACGGCAAAGAAGACTGTGGAAACGGAGCTGACGAGAAAAACTGCAGTACGTTGAATACCGGAACTGACAAGTGTTCAATTAACCAATAAACCAGTTTATTCACTTTCTGTGGATGACAGTTAAGCATCACAAGCAGCAACTGAGAATTAAAAGACATACAGGATTACAAAGAGAGACATGCAAAGCTATTTAAACCATTCATATAATAACTATAACTAGTTATAAAACATTTACCTAGATAGATAGATGGATGGATGGATAGATGGATAGATTGTCACTGTGCATCAATACACAACTGAATTTCGTTTGGCAGCAGTCCACTTAGCAGCATGGTATTTATGCTGATATATTGTTATTATATGTAAACCTGGCATTTAGAAACAAACACAATGTCTAGATAATAAATTAACTCCTCTCTTCTCCCGCCTCTGACTCACCACAGCAGCCAAACAGTGCAAAGATGAAGAGTTCCGTTGTGCCAATGGCCAGTGTATATCCAGGTCCTACTTCTGTGACAGCGACATCGACTGCTTAGACGGCTCAGATGAGGCCTCCTGCCCTAAGCCCTCCTGCAGCTCTCGCTCCTTCCAGTGCAACAACTCGGTGTGCGTGCCGGCCCTGTGGAGCTGCGATGGTGACCTGGACTGTTCCGACGGGTCTGACGAGTGGCCAGAGAACTGCGCTGAGAAGAAGCCGGACGTGGCGCCGCGCTGCAACATCCACGAGTTTCAGTGCGCTGATGGGGAGTGTATCCACAGCAGCTGGAGATGTGACGGAGGCCTGGACTGCAGGGATCATTCGGATGAGGTCCACTGCAGTGAGTTGGCTTCTTTGGAATATTATTTTATTCATGGTCCTCTCTTTGCTTAGAAGCCTATCCATGCTTTATATAATATCATAATATCCATCAAGAAGATCCTCATTAAATCATATTAGCCATGATTTTGTCCTTGTCCTATGTCGTCTCATTCTTCCCATTTCACTCCGTTGCCTCTCCCTCTCTCTCTGTCTCTTTTTCACCCATTTGTCCTCTTTTTTTAGGTCGTCCTACTTGTCGTCCCGATGAGTTCCAGTGTAACAATGGCGACTGTATCCACGGCGCCCAGCAGTGTGACAATGTGCCCAACTGCAGGGACCTCAGCGATGAGATTGGCTGCCACATAGGTGACTCTCACAGAGATCCGGCCGGTTTTCATCCATGGGAAAGTCTTAAAGGTTAAATTCATACCTTCTACTTCTTCTCTCCACAGAAAATGCATGCGAAGGCCCCACCAATTTTAAATGCAGCAGCGGGGAGTGTATCAGCATGGAGAAGGTGTGTGACAAACAGAGAGACTGCAGGGACTGGTCTGATGAACCTGTCAACGAGTGTGGTAAGTGAAACCTTATGTAATCATCCACCCAAAAGGGCAAAAATCATCAGTTTATAGCATGTGGACAGAGTTCGGGTGTACGCTCCTCTGCTGCGCTGAGAAAAAGTGAAACCACATCACAGTGTGGAAAATATATTTGGGAACAGTGAACCAAGCGGAACCACTGGCCTAGATAGTTTGTGGTCAGTGTGAGTTACCGTTAGGAAAACAGTTGACATGAATATCATTTGTATTTCCCGTGTGTCTGCGTCTCCACAGGCAACAACGAGTGTTTGACAAGAAATGGCGACTGCTCCCATCACTGCAATGATCTGAAAGTTGGCTTCAACTGCTCGTGTCCTCCTGGATACATCCTGAAGATGGACGAGAAAACCTGCGAAGGTGAGAGGAGGGAGTCGAGGACTGGCCGAATTTTAAACATTTGAAAGTCCATCTTATTAGCAGCTTGTAGCCTCATTTAAGCAGTGGTGGAGGAAGTAACTAATTCTAATTTTGGAAAAGTACAATTAAATAGACAAACATGTACTCAAATAAAAGTAAAAGAACCATATTAACTTTTCTACTTGAATAAGAGTAAGTAAGTACTTGCTTTTAAATATAAATAAAGTATTAAAACAAAAAAAAGTAGCTGTCAAGTGTAGTCTAAGCAGGGTCAAATGTTTATCTTCCCACTCTGATTGGAGTGAATTAACTTACACAGATTTAGCCAGTATACGCTTTTTCAAATAAATCCGCAAAACAAAGGCAATGTCTGTTTTTTCCCCCCAGTGAGTCATGTTCTATGTCACAAACGCAACGACAACTGAGATGCTCTCTATCCTCTCTGTTAGCGCGTTCCCCTGGTTGTCACGTTTCCATCACTGCCGGGTCAGAGCCGGGGTATTTGACCCGGGAGTGAGCGCTAATTCTATCGATTCCCATTGCAGACAGAAGCCAGATGTTAGGAGGTGTTAGTGGTTTTTTGGACCAGTGGAAAAGGGGCTTAAATATATGTCCTTCTTTACAACCCGCCAATAAATTTAGCAAACATTGTATTAGCAACTTGACTTTGTAAGAAAAGTCAACTGCTGAATGTTCCTCCTGACTTAATGTTCGTCCCCTTGCAGACATTAACGAATGTGCCGAACCAGACACGTGCAGCCAGATCTGCATCAACCTGCCCGGCAGCTACAAGTGTGACTGCCAAGACGGCTATGAGATCGACCCCGCGACCAAGACATGCAAAGCTGAATCAGGTAACGTTTGAAAGAAAGCCTGTCTCTCCTCAAAATGTTTCTCCTCTTTGGATTCATAGTCCTGTGTGAAAACTCTTTTCTTCTGTGTCCTCCAGGCACCGTACCTACGCTGTACTTCACCAACAGACACGAGGTGAGGAAGATGACGGTGGACCGCAGCGAGTACGTGCGTCTGATCCCACAGCTGAAAAATGCAGTGGCCCTGGACATGGATATGCCAAACAAGATAATCTTCTGGTCTGACCTGGCCCTGAAGAAAATCTACAGGTTAGAACGACTGAGGCCTTACCGCTGATGATTTTTTTGTATTTTCCGCTCTGTCTTGTAATTAGTCCTAGCAGTGCTAACCAAACGTAGAGAAAGTAGTATATAGCTGCCATTGTTGTCGTTATTTCTGGCGCATGCTCATTACACAAAGCAACAGTGCACATGCATGAAGCTGTGACCTCATTGTTTCCCAAACACTCTGCTTTAAACCCACATCTCATTCCCGACAGCTCCAAGCTGGAGGTGGCCAGTAACTCCTCTTACCACACTGAAGTAATTGGCAGTGGAATCGAGGCCCCAGAAGGAATCGCAGTGGACTGGATCCATGGAAACATCTACTGGACCGACAGCACGTTGAAAACTATCTCTGTGGCAACGACTGACGGCAGCAAGAGGAAAACGCTCATCACAGAAAACCTGGAAAAGCCAAGAGCCATCACCGTGGACCCGGTGAATAAGTAAGTGAAAGTTTGAGAACAGTAGTCATATACATCTCAACTTAGATGAATTACTAAATAAATGTTTTTCTTCCCCTGATTATAATTCATGTTTTGTTGTGTCCCTTTTAGTTTTATGTACTGGACAGACTGGGGTGAGGAGGCTAAGATAGAAAAGAGTGGATTGAATGGAGCCAATCGTGTTGCCCTGGTGACAGACAACATTGTGTGGCCCAATGGCCTCACCCTGGGTAAGCAGGAAACCAAGAATTTCAATCCAAACCTCACAAAGATCATTCGGCCTTGATAACTAATCAAATGTCTGTGTGTTTGACGTTCTCTCTGGACAGACATGGTTAACCAGCGTCTGTACTGGGTTGACTCCAAGATGCACACGCTCTCCAGCATCGACGTGAACGGAGGGACGCGGCACAGTCTCATTTTCGACGAGGTCAAGCTCTCCCACCCCCTGTCCCTCACTGTGTTTGAGGTAAGCAATGAAATAAATGTATCCACAAATGAAAATGTAGCCACTGAAGGTCTAAGATGTCTTGTCTGATACATTTAAGCACTTTTTAGACACAAACACCTGAAAATGTCTGCACTATTGGGTTTCGTACATTCTTTGGAGTTTGCCTTTCACTTATGAGGAATCTAGCAGGGGATCAGGTCAGACACGTTCACAACAACAGGAAAATGGGTTAGGCGAGGGGTGGTATCTGGTTAGAGTATGGACAAGGCAGGACATAGCGTATAAATTCCACTGCGGAAATCAAACAGTTTGTTTCCTCCTATTCACCCCCTCTGGATGATTTCAGGAGAAAGTCTCGAGTTCAGTGCATGTCTGAAAGCACAGTCTGATGCAAATTCATTCAAATGTATTTTACCACTCTAATTAAACCAGTAACTCAGTAATCCAATTCATATGCAGTTATCAGGCGGAAATCTTTATACTGGGAAGCCAGAGCTTAAACTGCTGCGGTTATTCAGTCCCAATAAGTCACGATGTTGAACCTTGTGTTTCAATAAACTTCAGCAAACGTAACAGAATTACTCAATTTGTATCCTTTCTTTTAAACAGGAGAAAGTGTTTTGGACAGACATGGGCAATGGCGCAGTTTTTAGCGCCAACCGTCTGACGGGGAAGGATATCACCGAGCTGGCAATGGACCTGGACCAACCAGAGGACATTGTACTGTACCACAACCTCAAGCAGCCCAACGGTACAGAAACATTCCTCCATCTCGGAGTTATCATAACAAACAACAGCCGTGTAATGTTTTGTAATGCTTATTGTTGCCACTCTTCTGTCGTTAAGGTACTAACTGGTGCAGAGAGAGCAACAGGATGAATGGAGGTTGTGAGTTTCTGTGCCTCCCTGCTCCTCTGATCAACCAGCGCTCTCCGAAGTACACTTGTGCCTGTCCTGACCACATGACAATGGGAGCTGACATGAGGACATGTGTGGCAGGTAAATATCCCCCCTGTGCACTGCCTTGCATATGAACCGGAAATGAACAGAGCCTCTATAGTGACCCTTTTACATTTTTGTTTCCCAGCAGGATCAGTTGCCCCTCCTGTCAAAAACAGAAGTGAAGCTACGCTCCCACCTAAAGTTCCCGCCAAGCCGACTTCACGCAGGCAGCCGGTCCCTACCTCTACAACCACAACCAGAGTGACTGAAAAACTCACATCTACCTCATCCATCCAGCAGCCTGTCGCCACTGCTCAAGGTACAGAAACTAGTCCTGTCTGTGGCTAATGAAAGTATCAATGAAAGGGTTTGAATTAAGATCCATGAACCCAATCTCATGTCCGTAAAAAATAAGCTATAGCTTAGCATAAAGACTGGAAATGGCTGAAACGCTGAAGTTCCACTATCCAGCTCCTCTAAAGCTCACAAAAACACATAGAGCCCTGACACACCTGGTGCAAAAAAGCATAAAGTGGTGCCAAACTTAAGTGTTTTTTGCTGTAGTTTCAGGCAGATTCAATCGTCATATGTTCATCCAGCCCCCATCTTGCACTTGCACCCATCCCTAGGGTGTATTATTAAGATCATAATATGCCTTAACATAGCAATCTGCTAAGGTGTTGACTTGACTTTTTAAAGTAGATTATTGGGGCTTTTTTTGATTGGACAGAACCAAGTGTGTGAAGGGGGGACAGCGATAGAACGGGGTTAACATGCCGCAAATGGCCACAAGCCGGAATCTAATCCTTCCGCTACAGAGGCCTGAAGCCTCAGTACGGGGCACCAGCTCTACCAAGTGAGCTATACGGCACACTGTGCACTGGAATTTGTTTAATAATGGTAGATGACACTAAAAACACACCCATGATTAACAATGAGACTACGTACAAACCTTTTAAACAATGCACCTGACGCAGTGACATTTATTTTCCATCATTACGCAAAAGTGGTTTAAGACACACCCTGTGCATAGATCATTAAAATGGAGCGTATACTGTTTATTCCCCACACAAACCAGAAGTTGAAAACGACAATCTGGGAGACACACTTTACTTTGTGGTTTGGTACAATGACTTCCCTGAGTCTCCTTTGCTTGTTATGCTAAGCTCACCTCTTACAGTATTTACCACAAAAACACACAAGAGGGACACTGATCTTCTCATCTAACTTTATTTTTTACAAAGAAAAGAGGATTTATATTAAGAAAAGATTGTATTCTTTGTTTTTCCAGGTAACAAATTGGCAGCTGTGCCTGAAGAAGCTGATCCATCCCACCCTATTGCTCTCTACATCGTGCTGCCAATACGTGAGTTCCACATTCCAGCTCCTCTGTGTCAGACACTCGAGAACACAGTCTGCCATCTACAGTCACACATACAGTCTGAATGACCTGTAACCCTTCTCCTGCTCTGCAGTGGTCATGTCCCTGCTGGTCTTTGGAGCAGTGTTGCTATGGAGACACTGGCGTCTGAAGAACACCAACACCATCCACTTTGACAATCCAGTGTACCAGAAAACCACAGAGGACGAGGTGCACATCTGCAGGAACAACTCTGATGGCTATGTTTATCCTCAGGTATCTTCACTTTGATGCCACTTTTGTTTTCTATCGTTATTCAATAGTGTTTTTTCAGTTTGAGAGCAGGACTTATTGATTTCACGTTCAGATTTTGCAATGCTTTCACTCCAAACCCTGCGCTTACACTCAAATAGCTCCTGCTTGTGCTTAGATTTGCAATGCTTGTGCGCTTGAAATCAGATATTTTGTTGCTTGGACAGATTTCCTGAGCTACAGTTTCAGCTCGTCTACTGTCAGATTTCTCCTCTGCCAAAATTCCAACCAATAGAATGCCAGGTGTAGTGTTGACGAATGAAATTGTCAAGCCCTAGTTGTGGGTGTGTTAGCTTTACTTCTTTGAGAGTCCTATACTGGCGGTTACTGGCTTCCCATGATGTTTTTGAAGAAAAAATGAGGACACCTTCATGGGAGGAGTTCAGCAGATCCTTGGTCAACATTGCAAAATCAAGGATCTCAAATAAGTGTTTTACATTGGGAACACTGTTACTAGCAACAACAAAAACTAAATTGAAGCTGCCCTGTTTTTTTTTTCTCCCTGTACTTTATGGGAACAGTAACAAGGGTAGGACTATTTCATTTGTCAACTCTTAAACCTGACATTCTATTGGTTGAGGAATTTTGTCTTATTGCACATAAAAGAATCAAAGCGCAGAAGAGAAGATCAGAGAGCAAATGTTTCACGCAAGCACAGAAGCAGAGTGAGCAAGAGGAGGAGAGCTGAAGCTGGAGTGCAAGAAGTCCAGGTGCAAGTGCATAGTTTTTAGAGCGAGCTGAGCAAATCTAAACGTGTAAGCGCAGGGTTTAGAGTGAAAGCATTACAAAATCTGAAGGTGACATCAAGTCCTGCTCTCCAACTGAAAGACCACGCTCTTGAATAAAAAACCATAGTTTTACAGTTTTAATTATACAGTGTTTCTTTTTTCTACAGAGACAAATGCTGAGCATGGAGGACATGGATGTTGCTTGAACCAAAGATGAAGAAGACAAACACGAAGCAACAAAGGCCATTTCTTCTCCTGCTGCTGCTTACCAGCCGCCTCCGTCCTCCCCGCCAGTGACCTCATTTAGTGGCCTATGTTTCTGACCTCAGCACTGTGCCGTCCAAGTCAGATGAAAGAACTTAAAAAAAGAAGAAAAAAAAAAAGATCTTTGAACATGACAAAATAGAGTATAACCACCGGAAGCCATTTTGTTAAACCACAAAATGGTTTCAAAATGAAGGATCAATGCGCGCTTTTAGAAGAAGAAGCATCGTGCTGCATGAGAAGGTGTAGACGAACGCTCGCTTTACGGCCAACACATCACCTCAGTATGTTGCCCACCTAAATACACATGGATCAAAATCTCTGTTCAATGAATTTAACTTGAAAAAACTTGACCTTTACTGTCCCAAAACGCATGTGTGCCTTCCATCCACACTCTGGATGTACACACAGTAAATGCCTTACTGACCCCACTTCCTCTCAAACCTGTTTCTGTGATAGTTAATGCTTGAGTGCTTTAACCCCAGGCAGTGACGGCCTCCATTACAAACATATCGTGGCCTTCTCTTTTCCTGGATACAGCTTTGCACATTTAGTATCAGAGGCATTTTTCTACTAGCACCTATTGTAGTAAATCACATCTGAATCAGTGCTTGTTTGTTGTCATTCTCTGAGTGAAGCATCTGTATGTGAAGAGTCACAGATGGTTTATTTTATAAATGGAAAAAGCTGCTGAGTTTTCTGAAGTCAACCAAAATGAAGTAAATGTTCTTTTTTTTTTTTTTAAATGAAGATAGTACAAGAAATGATTGTACTGTAAGTGACCGCCTATCGTAACACTGTAAATAATGTCTGTACATATTTTGTTCACTCTGGTGTTTTTACACTTGTAAATTTTAATCAAGAAATATTGTACATATGTGTAAGATTCTTTAATTTATTTATGGATATATGAGAGAAGGTTTATTTTTGGTTGTTGTCGTCTGGCTGTGAATACATTACATACTATATTTTAGCTGCAGCCACGGTGACGTGATTTAGTTACATCTCAGCCAGATTAAATTTATTTTAACTTATGCCTGCTCAGTTTCGTGCGCGCCACATTCTGGATGAGTCAGTGCTGTGGGGCAGTGCGTATTGTTTGTAACCGTTGTACATGTTACAGAGAAACACTGAAGAAACTCTCTTTGTTCCTTAAATCACATAATTTATTTTTGCTCCTGCCTTTCTGTTAAGATGCGGTTACTATCTACAGTCTACAAAGGATGATGTACGAGTATATTCATGCACAACAGCCTGCACATCACTATGTTCATGTTTATTTGTGTTGGTCTTTTTTTTAATAAAAGAAAAATAGTTTCTCATGTTCATGTTTGGGGGTTTTATAATTTGGAAAAGTTTTTATCATGACTGAGATAAACTTGTAGTGTGTTTTCATGCCACACACTGGTTTTAAGCAATTTGTGAGGGTGTTGTGTTCACACTGGAAAATGACAAAATAAAGTGTTATGGTCAGTATGCAGACGAAAAAAACGTTGTGGTGAAATGGCTCCAGTTTAACTGACACCTGGTGTTATTGTGTCTTTTCATGTTAATACTAGAACTGCACTCAGTAGAGCCCGGCCCTCTGTCAAGTCCCCTGAAATTGAAACAAGCCTCACTAAGGTCACATTATGTTTCTCAGCTACACAATGATGGTGGTTACAGGTTTCTAGCCCTATTATTACTGTACAGTGGGCCTATGAAACCATATTTAAATCCACTAACTCCAGATTTTCATTTGGATCTGCATTAAATCTATACCAACCCCCTATCTATCAGATTTTTTTCTTTTGGAGTAACACAAATGATGCAATGAGAAATTTTAGCTATCTTGCAATGTTAAAGAAAGTTTTTTTAAATGTTCCTAGATCTGCCTACTGATACAGATCCATACCAAAATAAACGTTTTCTTCCCATATCACATCCTTCAGCCCAGTTTTGTGTTAATCCATCTAATAAACCAGCACAGATGAAAACATAACCTCCTTAATTGGCGGAGGTAATACAAGTTAAATAAGTCGATTCCTCGTATAACAAATGCAACTATGGTCAAGTCTACTATGAAGTTAAGAATATAACACATAACGTGCACAAAGTCCAACCCTAATCATTAGATTATTTTAGCACATGAGATACAAACTGATTTTAGTTTCTCCTCTGGCAACACTGTTTATTCTCAGAGTACTATCAATGTCCATGAAAGCTGTTTATGTTTCTGTTGCCTGGAAACCATGTTGCCATTGCTCCCTGCATCTACAACACAAAACTAACCCACAGAGTGGACGAGTGCTTAAACTTATCAGAGTCAGTATCTCGTCCTTCCTCTCTGCCTCTGTTCAAAGAGCAGATTTGTTACCACATGATGGGAACTTTCATGTTTTTCTACCTGAACCAGTTTAAAGAAAAATGTAGATTATTACATTATTATTATTGAGTGACCTGCTGGTTTCACCTGTTGTTTTTGTGTCAACAGAGTTCAGTGCTAATCACAGTGTTGTGACTTTTAGAGGAAGATGAAGGGAATAGAGCTCTGTTCTCTACCATTCCTAATGACATTCAGAGAAAGATATATGGTTCAGTGTTGGAACCTGGAATGTTTCTGCAGATCAAATAGTCTGATACTGAGACATGAAATGGTGCCTCCGCGTCTGAAATTGGCTTTTGGTTTTAAAAAAGATGTCACAGTTTTCTTTGTATCTGCGTTTTTAATCCCTCTGTCCTTAACCTTTACATTTCCCCATTAGACTGAAATTCAACAGAATTTAACTCCTCTCATATTAAATGTAGGGTTATCGATTCGTCTTAGAGTGAGAGAGTAGCGCTGTTTGGCCGGACGGACCAATAAAACAAACAACCAGCGAACATCCTCTCTGTAACCTAATAAACCTCCTCCATAATTCATGTTCAATAATGCTTCCTGTCTGTAAAAGAAAAGCTCCGGCAGAGCTGTGTCTGCTGCAGCGCACCAGAGAGCAGTGGGGGTGGATAATGAGTAAGCAGAGGGAAGTCGTTTATCAACAAGATACAGACCTCCTAACAGAAAGGGAAGCTATATACTGGTTTGATTGGAAGCAAACCTGCTGTAGAGTCACTGTGAACATTTGTTGAGTAATAATACAAAAAAAAAAACCCGCCATGCATGACACAGAGACTAGAGGAACTGGATTGTCATTGTGTTACAAATGCTTCACATGCCGCCAAACTTGTTTCTTCAGAAGGTCGATTTCTTTCAGCCCAAAAAGCTCAACTCTGATGTCTGAAAGGGAATTTGCAGGAGTTGCATTCATTTCATTCACCTATGTCCAAATCCAACTTCAGCATCGGCCTCAGGGCACAGTCACACATATATCGTGGGTCAAAGTTAAACTCCTCGCAAAGCTACACTGTGATTTGCTTTATTCGCCTCTTCGCTTGCACCAAATGGAAGTGAACAGGAGGCAAAGGCTCACCGCTGATACGTCTTTGTGACCGTGCCATTGAGGACATTTTGGGAAAGACAGGACAATTTGGCCGGTCCTCCGTTTTAATGGGTTAAAGACCTACTTTTTGGGTTACGGTTAGATTTAGGTTCAGGTTAAGGTTAAACAATTAGTTGTGATTGTTGAGGTTAGGGTAAGGGGCTGGGGATGCATTTTGCCAATTGTATTAATCTAATGAATGTCCTCACTAAGACAGAATTTTGGTAAAGGCCTTCTTCTTGGAGAACCAACGCTTTCACTTGTCGCTGACGTGATCGACGAAAATAGTCTTGGTATAACGCAGGCCGCGGGGAGCGTTGACGTACCCAACAACTCCAACCACAATCATGGTGTCTCCACAATGGTCTCAGCAACATAGAAGTGTGTGTGTGTGTGTGTGTGTGTGTGTGTGTGTGTGTGTGTGTGTGTGTGTGTGTGTGTGTGTGTGTGTGTGTGTGTGTGTGTGTGTGTGTGTGTGTGTGTGTGTGTGCGTGTGGGATCTGCTGCCTTAACCGGAAACTGTGGCATGTTGTCTGTCAGGAACTGGGTTTCACATTCCAGCGAGGAAAACTCCACGCCCAACAGAGTCATCGTATCTGACGAAGGCAAAATGTCACCATTGGCTTTGTGCATTTACTTTACTAAACATTTTATTTGACGAGAGGATAAATCTATGATTTCCACTGCCAATGGAACGAGTTGGATATCGTATGTTGCCATCACTATTGCAGCATCCTTGTTGAGACTTGGCACTACTTAACATATTAGCCTGGGTATCACTGTGTGGTAATTTGCTTAGCCCATGAGGCAACAGGCAAATACACCTGAGGCTCAGGTGACAAGTGACACCTGCCTCCAGCTATGCTCTGTCAACCACGTCCTCATCACTATTTACACAGCGATACCATCCTCTATTGGCCCGCTGGTACCCGAAGGGTGGAGCTGCATCTCACACCACCGACTCGTAAGCAAAGGGGAGTGTCCTCGAAAATCGACAGTGGAGGAGGAGTGGGAGGGGAGGAGGGTGGATGGAGGATAGATGCAAAAGCCTGTTTGGTCTCTGCCTGACAACCCAGGGCCAAACAAGCTGAACCACTGCAGCATCTGTGGCTGCACGAGTCAGGTGGATGTACAACTGATACAGGCAGTGTAATATATGCTGCTAAGTGGACTGCTGCCAAATGTAATTTAGTTGTGTATTGATGCACAGTGACAATAAATAATCTATCTATCTATCTATCTATCTATCTATCTATCTATCTATCTATCTATCTATCTATCTATCTATCTATCTATATATATATATATATATATATATATCTATCAAAATGAAAGCTGTTTACTTTAATGAAACGGAGGAGGATGTAACGTATCAGTGGTAGGTGCTGAAAGGTCACGAGGATCTCTGTTGGGTACATTGCATCAATGCCAAAACTATCACTTACAGCCATTATCACAGCACCTATCACAGGAGGTCTCACTAATATCTCTTTCACTCTGATCCACCATGCTGAGCTCAGCTCGTCTGACCCTGACAGTGTGTTTTCACTCTCAACAATAGAGCCCTTGAGTGGTGGAAACATGACTAATCAGCAAAGGGAAGAGAATACAGCTCATAGTTGTCTTTCTCATGATGGATTCAAAGTGATGATTGTCTTAAGGTCTCTTTGAAGAGACCTCAACGGACTCAAAGATGGTCGCACTGGAGAAAAAGGCTCCTCCTGTAGTCTCAGACTGAGCTGCATTGTCAGGCTGATGTTTAACTCCCAAATATTTGTAGATACTAACCTTGACTGGAAAAGGAACAAATCCTAGGAAGTGGCTTCATTAAAAAAGTGCCTGTGACATGATGATCCTTCGGAAGGGTCTTACTACAGCTCACATCCTGTGTGAACACATGTCTAAGGTGTGGCTATTACATTTATATAGCTGATATCTCATTAGAAAAACAATGTTCTGATAAGGAGAACCAGCGCTCTATGGACAAAAGGAGTGGGATACTGGAAAAGACTGATCTCCATCTGTCTCTCAACGGCACACATTTACACGCCTGTGTTATGACAGTATGTTTTTCTCAGTCACTGCCTTCCTACACGAGGCAGATAAGAAGCAGACAAAGGAATATGAATGGAAACTAGGATTTGGGGCATAATACCACACCGAGAGGCTTAAAGAGGGGGAGCTGGTAAAACGTGGATATCTCGTAGAGCAAGCTTTATGGCTCAAGAGGTTCCTGAGGCATGTGATCAGCAAGTGTTTCGACAACCCAGAGGCCAAAGGTCACTCAGGAAACTACAGCAGAATCCAGTGAAGAATAAAAAAACCTTTAAAAACATGTGAAGGTAAACATATATCTAAAGGTTTAAATTAATGTTTTACTAATGCTGAATAAACATTTTCTTTGTCATGCAAAAGCCCAGGACAGGAAAAGGACTGTGTTCATAGTTTATAAAGTACATGTAATATAAGTATCTTTTAGATATTTTTGAGATTTAAATTGTTTTGCATTTGCATTCAGAATATGGATCAGAGGAAATAAATCAATATTTGTTCGATGTCTTGGTACCAGGGGGAGAGATATAATCAAAAAGAATAAAGAATACTAATAAAAAATAATAATTAAACAGTTTTTTTAAACATATAAATACTTTAATGTATAAATGTGTATGTATATATGTATATTTATATATATGAATATGTATGTTTATATATATATATATGTGTATATGTGTAACGGATATGGATTGGCCACAAGGATGAATGACTCAGGGGGTTGGTTTCCAGCTTTTTATTCACTGTAGAAAACACATTGCTTTGCTGTGGTTATTTTACACCTCCTGCTGCATCTCCGTTCTTAAACCCTCAGCAATGTAAAACAACACTCATTCATACTTTTAACAACAGTATGTAATAAACACAGTACAAAAGTGACATGAAATAGAAAGGTGCCTTGGGTTGGGTTATTAAACAGCTTATCCAACTCTGTTACATATGTATATAGGCTATGTATATGTATGTGTATATATGTATGTTTAGGTTAATGCATAATAGTATACGTATATTTATATGTAAAGTACAGTATATGTATGTGTATATATGTATGTTTATGTTAATGCATAATAGTATACGTATATTTATATGTAAAATAGATTATATGTATATGTTTATGCACGTATCATTTTTATCTACATAAAAGTTGACCTGTCAGATAAATACTGTGGAATAAAAAGTACCCGGAAGTCTAGTAGAGCTTGAAATGTTACAGGTTCCTCTGATCTGTGTGTCTACAGCGCCCCCTGGCGGATAGACCGGATCAGCACACCAACGACCCCTCCCCCATCCCATCCCTCCCCCTCCCGTACCTGCTCAGGTGAATGTTTCACCTGCCTGCGAAGACGTCACGGCACCTACAGGAAAAAGAAAGGGTCGCGTCCATGTCGAGCAGCTCGGGTCGGTGCGTGTGTCTGTAGCGTGGATGGAGAATCCGCAGTGACACGAGTGGAGCCTCGAGTTGAGCTTCAAGTTTGTGCGTGTGTGTGTGTTTGCGGGGCTGCGGCGGGTTCGAACACGATGTCCGCCTCAGCTATATTCATCCTGGATCTGAAGGGGAAGGTAAGGAAGGAGCTCAGTGGAGACACACACACTTTTTCACTTGCTTATTTACACGTTTGTAAAAACACACAACTTGTACAACTGCACTAAAGCTCTGAGTGTGTAGGCTGAGTTTGTCACTGTTGCTTTAACTGTTAAACATTAATGGCATCAGCTTCGTTAAAGATTAATGAAGAGCTCATTCATTGGCCCCTTCCTCTTCACTTCCGTGTGTGTGTGTGTTTTGTGTGTGTGTGTTGGGTGTTTCTTTTCTGTCACCTTATTTGCCACGACATACAGAATATAGACAAGCAGCCATGAATAGACAATACAGTTCAAATAGAAGATGGATCAAATAAAATAAAATGTCAGTCAAATAACAACAAAACAAACACGTTTGAATATGTATCCCCCAAAAAAGATAAATATGAAGAATGATAGCATGTCAAAAACTTACATCCAGCATCAGAGAATATAAAATAAATATATTTTTTTTGTTTTTGGTTAGGGTAGATGACTCCAATTACAAATTCAATTCAATCAAAAAGTCATCATATTTTGCGGAGGACTTGCTTTATAAATGTGAGTTTTACGGGGGCTTATTTTTAGATTTAAATTCAGTGATAATGTTTAGGTGTAAGGTTACAGAATGTCTCCTCAAAAGGTAAGGCAGTTTTATTTATAAAGCATCTTCCATACATTCAAGGTGCTGTACAGGGACATTAAACACAGCACAGAGACAACATATAGATAAAATAGTCTAGTTTCAGGCACTTGCGAATTAAAAAGTTTCCAATCTGGTTTTAAAAATTGCAATGGCTGGGCCCCAGCGCTGTTTTTCATATAGTGACTAAAAAGCTGCTTCTCCATGTTTGGATTTTGCCCTGGATACCACAAGCAGACCACTCCCCAGGGGTCTCAGGGGTCTCGCAGGGTTGTATGACTCTATCATGTCTGTGATGTACTTGTCAGCAGCTCCATCATAGAGATTTAAAGATGAGTACAAGTTTGAAGAGTAGGAACAGTGACAAAACAAGTGCATCGTTGTGACTGGCTCAGCTCCTGAACAGGTGTATTTGAAGAAGATTGTTAAAATGAATTTCTCTCATTTTGTTAGAAGTGCAGAATTGGAAGCCGTTGCAGCAGCTGTACAAGTGTTTCACCATCGTGTTTTTGTCGCAGACAGTGAGTTTTGTAGAAAATGTAAACGGACACTGAAGTTGTTGTCACTGATAGTTGTGGAGGAGCACATGGTTTCCGATGTTTTAGTGTTTGATTTCAGGGTGTGGGACTAGTACAACAACACCTGATGTGACATGATCCCAAAACTTTGCTGCTCCCTCTTGACTTGCAGCAGTTTTTTAAAACAAACTTTATTAAGTGAGATAGCACTCAGTACAGTTCATACCTCCACCAAGGTTCAACTTTCCTCTTATGAAATCACATTTAAATTCACTAGATCCAAATTTTTATTTTATTTCTCACACTGATAAATATCAGTCCCCTAAACATGTCTGCATTAGTCTCTGAGAAACCAATGTAAATGTTACAAAAATGCAATGTTAATGAAAAAAAAAAATCTGATCTAGAGCTTCACCAAAAGTGAATGTGTTCTTCTCTGACCCATACCACATCCTTGCACCAAGTTCTGTTGTAATCGGTTCAGTAGTTCCTGCATAATCATGCTTACAAACAAACAAACAAATAAACTGGTGAGAAAACATAACCTTCTTGGCGGAGATACAAACGTCTTATCTCTCTCTCTTCTCTTTATTTATTGGTGGCTGATAATGAGACCAGTGAGGTAATAATACCTTTTACCAACGATCACCTCAAAAGAAGGAGATTGAATGTTGCCTATAATGTGATTGAAAATGTCGGTAATGAATAAAACTATATTACAAATATTATTTTTAGACATACACATAGATAAAATGTCGTCCCAGCCTTGTTGATAACAGCGTTCCTCTCTGAGAATCAGTCCTGCTCTGACGTCAGGTCTGGTGTCAACATTTTGGGGTCAGTTATTGTCTGATAATCATGTTCTGTTATTCTGCCCGCTCAGGTGCTGATATGTCGAAACTACAAAGGCGATGTGGACATGGCGGAGGTCGACCACTTCATGCCTCTACTCATGCAAAATGAAGAGGATGGGCTCATCTGTCCTGTGTTGTCACACGGCAACGTTCACTTCATGTGGATCAAACACAGCAACCTTTACCGTATCCTTGTGGTGGACGTTGTTGTGACTGAGGGGACGGAGTCATGATAGGCAGAGGATTGTAGTCAGCTTTGTACCAGATCATGTCATCAAACACATTCAACAGAATTTCCTTCATATGCCACAGGCTATTGATTTATTTGTTAATAGTGAATTACTGATGGTGACTTTACGTTCAACTTAAAGCAAAACTATAGAATTTTGACTGCGCAACAGCGCCCTCTGCAGATCGGTGATACATTCTGTTGGACTTTTTTCAGTCATCAGTCAGTTACACAATTCTCTCAGAAAACACTCGCTCACGAAAGAGATTACGTGGAGCAGGAACAGTGGTTTGGACGAGTGGGAATGAAAGCGGCACAATTCTCTATATTCCAAGTCATTGTACCAGCAGAATGATTGTGAAGTTGATATTTTAAGTAAAAAAGTTGCACAGTGTTGCTTTAAGGATAAATCACTTAAGGCTTCCAGCTTACAAATTACGGCGATTATAACTGTAACAAAACATGAATGTGTGGAGGACTCCTTGACCTGATCTCTGCACAGTGGTGGCCACTACAAACAAGAACTCCAACGCCTCCCTGGTGTATTCATTTCTCTACAAACTAGTCGAGGTGAGTGACATATGCAACGCATTTCCATTTGGTGGTGACTTACCATTCAAATGTTTATTATGCAGTCGGTTTCCAAGAGTAGATTTGCATGTACAGTATGTGGAAAGCTGGTGTAGTGATTATTCGGAGTAGGACTGTTAAGGCTGATGTGTGTCGTGCGTATCGTGCAGGTGTTCACAGAGTATTTCAAAGAGCTGGAGGAGGAGAGCATTCAGGACAACTTTGTGGTCGTCTACGAGCTGCTGGATGAGCTGATGGATTTTGGATTCCCCCAGACCACTGACAGCAAGATCCTCCAGGAGTAAGACTCACCAACATACACACTGACGCACATACCGACATATAAGCATGATGTGTATATTGATTACATTGCATTACGTTGAGTGTGGTGCTGAATTATAGCGGACCATCTAATTCTTATGTAATGCTCTGCAGATACATTACACAGGAAGGCAACAAGCTCGAGGTGGCAAAGACCAAGGTGCCGACCACCGTCACCAACGCCGTCTCCTGGAGGTCAGAGGGCATCAAATACAAGAAGAACGAGGTGTTTATCGACGTCATTGAATCCATCAACGTGCTGGTAAGGCCAGATAAGGATCTTTTTTATTATGCTCTGTCATGGTGGCATCTGTTCACCTTTATATTTACTAAATACAAGACGAGTTGTCAGGAGCACTGCACTTTTGAATAATAGAAATTTGAATGGTGAGATTACTTTGCTGTAGCAATTTTATTTTATACGTCTGTAGCGGAAGGGCAACAACTGCAATCACCACTTGTCAGAGCTACCAACTATTATAATAGTTTACCTGTTGATTTAAGAAACAGGAGTAATTATCGAACATGAATACAAACTCTTAACATCGCTTAAAGCAAAGCTATTCCACTTCATCTTATGCGATTATGTTTACATACGTCTGTGGCTTTTTATTGTGTCTGACTGTTGCATTCTATTTTATTTTTAGTATGTGTTTTAATCATGGGTTATTTGTTTGTTTTTATCGGCTGTAGTGTTTTATCATGGGTTATCTTTTTATAAATGACTCATTTATAGTGTTTTGTCTGTTGATTCATGAGAATCAACAGACAAAACACTAATCAATCAAGAGATAAATAATTTAGTTAGTTGGGGCATACTGAATACACAATTGTTATATTAACTAATATGTTCATATATAATAATTATGGTATAAATCAGTATGTAATATGCTCTGTAGTGCCTCATTGTTTTATTTCTTATGTCATACTGTTAGTTATTTAATCCCTTATACATGTGCACATAGAATTGGTGTTTTTGTGTCACTTTATTTGCAGAAGATAAACTGCATGTTTTCTGTGATACTGGATTCTCTGCTGTTTGTTGAGCTTAATATCTCTGCCTGTTTAATAAAGCAGTTAATAATCGTTTATTCCATTAAAACATCATTTCAGAATTTGTTGATCACTGTGTGTTGTTTGTTAAGGTGAATGCTAACGGCAGTGTGATGAGCAGTGACATTGTGGGCAGCATCAAGCTGAAAACCATGTTGTCTGGGATGCCTGAGCTGCGCCTCGGCCTCAACGACCGGGTGCTCTTCGCCCTCACAGGACGTACGTATACGTGGACGGCTCCTGATTAACATTATCTGTCTGCTAGTCCACTTGTATATGAAGATATGTAGCTCATCAATCTGTTCAAGTTTTGTTTAAATTAATAATCACTCCCTGTGTTGTTTTTATGTTCAGGTGACAAGGGGAAGACGGTGGTGATGGAAGATGTTAAATTCCACCAGTGTGTCCGTCTCTCACGGTTTGACAGTGATCGCACAATCTCCTTCATCCCTCCAGACGGGGAGTCTGAGCTCATGTCCTACCGCATCAATACGCATGTTAGTTCAATGAAGTACCAGTGATTCATACGGGGAAAAAACAAATTATATGTCATATTTATGCCTCACAGGCTTCATTGTTTTATGAAACCCAGAGAACTGAAAATGATTTACTTCAGCTTAAATGTTAGTGATTGAATCCGTGTCATTTTCTGCATGTTAGAGCAGCGTAATAATATATAAAGAGAGATAAATATTTAAATAAGACTTTATTGATCCCCTGATGTGAAATTTGCATGAAGATTTCAAATAAAATAAGTATAACTAATCAATAAAACAGATATTACATTTAAAAGCTAAATATTACAGTACTTGAGCAAATATACAGGATTTGTGAAATGCAACCCACAAAGGATAAGTGGTATAGCTAATGGTTGGATGGAGATGTTGATGTGCAAATTTACATTTAAGTAGAATTGAGTTTAGTAGGGAAGACTCTTTAAGCCTCATATTTGAGCCTGATATTAGTTTGCATATAAATTAATGGTTTAAATTGACTTGCATATGAACAAAAAAAAAACACTGTCACATTGTTTTAATTGTTAAATAATTTGTATAATGAGACGCCGTCCTTTGTCTCTCACAGGTGAAGCCTCTGATATGGATCGAGTCAGTCATAGAGAAGTTCTCTCACAGTAGAGTGGAAATCATGGTGAAGGTACTACTGACCAACTGTATGTTTTACTACACAGGCAACAGAATTACATGCAGTACTTAAATACACATTTTGTGTCAGTGACTGGAAATATACACCCTGTAAACTTCTATAAAATCTGTTTAAAGAACATGGAACAGAGCAAAAGAAATAGTTCTGTCATGTTTTGTGTCTCCAGTTTTTGTTTATACCAAGTGATCACTGGCCTGAGACCACAGCGAGGAGGAGGCTTCCTTAACCTATCCTGCAATGTTGTTTTGTGTTTTTAGGCAAAGGGACAATTTAAAAAACAGTCCGTGGCAAATAATGTGGAGGTGAGGGTCCCTGTTCCCAGTGATGCCGACTCGCCCAAGTTCAAAACCAGCACAGGCAACGCCAAGTATGTGCCCGAGAAGAACATGGTGGTGTGGACCATCAAGTCTTTCCCTGTAAGAAATGGATAGCTTTATCTTTATTTTCAAATTATTTATATATGCTCAATGTTTGCTGACATTCAGATCAAATGTTGACTTGTTTTGTTCGATTCATCTCTCATTGTGTCTTTCTGCATGTCTGTGTATCTCTCAGTATGTATCTAATCCCTTTGTCTCTGTGTGCATTCATCTATCCAGGGAGGTAAAGAGTTTCTAATGAGAGCTCATTTCGGTTTGCCCAGTGTGGAAAATGAGGAGCTTGAGGGCAAACCTCCGATTACTGTCAAATTTGAAATCCCATACTTCACAGTCTCGGGAATACAGGTATGTGTGCACACAGATTTTGGTTAGTTTCTTATTTAATGCCATAAAAACAAGAATATATTCGGTGAAACACATTTATTTGGGATCAGAACTTCATATACTGTATCTTGCTTATGTGGATTTGGACAATTAACTCGTTTTCAGACATGAACTCTGAAGAATGTCTGCACAATTGGGGACAGACTTTCTTTTTTGTCCATTGTATTTTTTTGTGTTATATTTTTTGCATTTGTCGCCTGTTAGAAATTTCATCAGCGCGCCCATTTGTTCTCGGTGAATCCTCTGGAGCCTCCCCTGCTGTGTTCTAACATGAGCTGATTCAGACATTCTCCTGAGTTTTACTAGAGGGCTGGCAGGAGAAAAACTCAGGAGAAAGTCTGGAGGCTCTCACTCAGACATTTGCGTTCTGACTCACAACCCCTCCGGACAAAATGTCAGCAGATTATCAGGAGTTCAGTACGTGTCTGAAAGCAGCTTTAGAAAGCTCTGCATAGGGCGTCTAGTTTACAGCCTGTGAAAAGTCAAGTCTGCTCCAGTAAGAGCTGATATTGTGTGGCTAACCTAGGTAATTGGATTTGATTTGATGATGCAAATCTATGTTTCTTGCCTCAACACGTTGTGTCTGTCTAATTCACTCTATTTCCTCAGGTGCGATACATGAAGATCATAGAAAAAAGTGGTTACCAGGCTTTGCCCTGGGTGCGCTACATCACACAGAGTGGAGGTAAATATTCCATTTTTAATCGGGCCTTGATTTTAATAAGAGTTTTTTTTAAACACATTTTTCTGTTTAGGCAAGTGGTGGTGTAAAAATGCATGTAGAAATGGATCACATTTAACCTGCAGCTAACATTTGTTCCCTTTTTATTTAGATTACCAGCTGAGGACCAACATATGAAGCCTGAGGGACTACACTGCTGTGGTTTACTCACTTCCCGAGGGAGCCTCAATGACCACTTTAACTGGACTGAAAGAATGTCTTTAAAATTTCACCTGCTCTTTGTAATGTCTGTTGTTTTTTAAGTCTGTGTGCAGCTTGATTTTAATGTGTCTATTATGGGACCACTGCTAATTATTTAAATACTTTAATCAAATGATCCCATTTTAATCTATTTGTGTGTAACCTGCTCCTCCTTTTTGTTTTTGTCACGAGCTTGCAGCTCCACATGAGGGCAGGTCACGCCCCCATTCTGTAGAAACACATTGTGCAATCACAATCACTAAATTCCGCCTAAAATTAAAAACTGGAACCGCCTTTTTTTCTCCACTTGCCTCCGTAGAAACACAAGCAAAGGTCAGAAATGTGAATGAACTGCCTTTTGAAGACAGCAACGTATACAAATCGCCCGCTTTCTTCGCCGCGTGCTCTGATTGGCCGAGCGCAGCTGTTGCCACGGTGATAGTGTAGTAACCGAGTTGTGGCCCCGCCGCTTTGACCGTATATGGAAGAGCAACGCCCTCTCGGCGAGCGGTGATTGGTCAGCGTGCGTTCTCCCCCAATGTTTGTAAATTGTAGTCTGGCGACGCCGCAGTGTGGATCTCACCGCGCAAATGTATTTTCTAATGTTGATAAACTTCGCTTGTTGGGATTCCATTTAAAAACTCGACTCGACGGACTCCGGAAAGAGCGGGACTCAAACCTCTGCGACGCGGTGGATCTTGAACCGAAGCAGGTACGTGGACGAGCTCTGGTGTTTCCCCCTTTAACAATGCTAGCGGTTAGCCGGGGTGCTATCTGTCTGTGACACTCCGCCGAGCAGCGTATCCGTCGGTGAAAACAGCGGTTCGCCCGAGGCTGTGTCTGTGCAGGCGGACGGGGCTGTTCAGAGGACCCGACCCGGGGCAGTAAGAAGCTAGCACCGCCGGATAACATGGCGTCAACGGGGAACCGAAGCTAACGTTAGCCGGACGCTGTAGCTAGCTGTAGCTGCGGGGTCGATCTCCCTGGACTCTGGCTCCGTCGTTCAGCTGTCAACATGGGCAGCCCTTTGTTGTTGTGTCGGTGGCGTTAACCCGACATGTTCGTCTCCCACCGAACAGGCAGCAGCAGACGGCATCATGGTGCGTTGTCCGATGGAGACCGGCGAGGATTTGACGGCGGCAGCAGCCCGAGGGAGTACGAGCGAGGTGCGGCGGATCCTGGAGCAGAGCGGAGTGCACCCCGACACTGTCAACGAATTTGGCAGGACAGCGCTGCAGGTGAGGACCAGTGCCCGGGTTCTACTACGATCAAACCTCAGATCAGCCGAGGGCTTCACTGCACTGATACGTGTGGTGTAGAGATACGTTAGAGCAGAGGGTTTGTCAGCCACAGACTCGAGCCCTCTCCTCCCGACGCACGGTTCATGTCCTGTAGGAAGTTTGATCTGAATACCATCACCTGTTATTGCGCCGTATATTGGAATCAAATCGTACCAAAGTCCCTGAGAATACCACAAGTTCCCTGGAAACAGAGCGAACTCCTGCCAAATGTGGCATGTTCTTAGTTTTGACTTGGTACAACTCGATATCAGAATCAGAAATACTTTATTGATCCCAGGGGAGTAGCAAAATAAGCATATAAAGATGTAAAAATATATAAAAAATTATATAAACTATGAAATGTATACAATATGTACATTGAGTATTAGAGTATATGAGATATAAAGACACTGTTGGCACCTGATGAAATTCAGTCTTCAGTTGAGCTTCATTTTGCATCTTGTATTTTGTGTTGCTGTGGGATTGCAGTGTTAAATGTATAGGTGCTTCTAATGTTGTGTCTAACTATTTATATCAGAACGAGTGGGCTAAATGTAAAGGCTGCACTCAAGCATTATTTATTGAGATTTTATTTCATTAAACATTTATTCAATTAAAATATCACAAGTAAAAATTTCAATTTGCCTGATGTCAAAGTGACGTTTTCACCTGCTTGTTTTTTGCCCAGTCACCAGTTCAAAACCTGAAGCTGTTTAAGTCACAACAAAGAGAAAAGCAGCCGATCCTCACATTTGAAAAGATGGATCCAGAAACTATTTGACATTTTGCTTTCATATTTGACTTAATTAATCTTCAAAATTTCTGTTGACCGATCAATGGATTCAATGCCCAGTCCTTGTTTCAGCTCTAAATAGTATAATGCAATATATTTCAACGGCACCGCAAACTACATCCTCCATAATTATTTTAAATTTGAATCCCCTCCTCTCTCACCTGATGCAAAACATGATAACTTTCATTAAAGTTGTTGTTTTTATTTTATTAGACAGTCTTTATTTCACCCATGAACCTGACAGTAAAGAGATGCATTTTCCCAAAAAAGTGCCACTTTTCTCATTCCTGTCCTGCAGTGTCACTAATCCTGTTTTAAATTTTGTTACCAGTTCCTGTTTGACCTATACAGGGTGACTTTAGGACTAAAATTAGACTTTTATTCCGAATATGTGGTCTCAAATCCTTTAAATGAAATGTTAAAAACGCCTCTGTGTTTGAGAGTCACCATATGTGTTCAATTCACTATGTGTCTCTTAATATTTTCAACAGGTGATGATGATGGGGAACACCAAAATCGCCACAATGCTGTTGGAAAAAGGAGCAGAACCCAACGTCCAGGACAGACACGGGATAGCGCCCGTCCACGACGCAGCTCGCACGGGATTCCTGGACACTGTGCTCGCTCTGGTGGCGCACGGCGCTTCGGTAAATATCCCGGACCAGAGCGGCACCTTGCCTATTCACATTGCCATCCGGCAAGGCCACCGGGATGTTGTGGAGTTCTTGGCACCACGGTCCGACCTGAGGCACGCCAACTTAAGCGGGCAGACGGCGATAGACGTGGCCCGAGCTTCCGGCGAGCCCGATATGATTGACCTAGTTTTCGCTCACATACATCGTTAGGCAGTCTGTGGTGCCGGGTCCCCTCTGGGTCACCATAACCTCACGTTTTGTTTTTGCTTCAAACCTGGTGACTTGAATTCATTGCTGTGTAAAGGATTAATGTTTTGTTCATAGTGGTTCAGCATTAATATGTGACACAGGACATATTGTCTTGGCAGCTTATTTTCAGTTGACGGGTGGCTACATACAGTAGACACCTCTTTTGCACAGTGCAGTTTAGGCACCTTATATCTCTGTTTTTCCCTATTAACTGGGAGTGCACATCTGTAGTTGGTTTTCCCTCAGTGTTTTGTTGTTATTACATTATTTCCATTGTGTAAGAATTGTAACAGTTGATACCATTTATTTGTTTTTTTTAATTTAACAAACTTGACATGGTGCACCCTGATTGCTTTGCATAGTTGTGTCTCTTAACTACATGAACTTAGACTTTGAATTTACTCCTTATTTATTGTTGGTATAGGACTGAATGTTCCTGTCACTTTGTAAATGGTGACATTTATTGTGATTTGTTGAAATGTTATTTATATAAATCCTTTTAAAATGAAAGTGAGAGTTTTTCACTTTGCTATTTGAAGATGAAAGCACAAAATAAAGTCATGAACTTGAGGTTGTGGATTTTGTACAGTATCCTGTATTTAGCTGTACTGTCTTTTTGGAGCAACAACAAGGTGGCTACTACTAATACTACTGTGGTCATTGCTCTATTTATTTCTGGTAATTTGGGGATTTAATAAACTTAATAGTTTACATTTTACATTATCAAAATTTCCAGGTAATGTAATTTGCTGTGCTCTGTCTTAATGGATCACAAGATAAATCTGTGGATCTTGAGATGATAGATTATATCTCTACTTTCATAAGATTTAATAAACTGTAACTAATGAGTGGTGAAACAAAAATGTCATTTCGAATAGTCACCAATCAAGTGTCAGAAACCTCTGATGTCGAAAGTTTGAATTTACAGAAAATCTTGAAATCAGCATGTGTAAAATTCTTGCTATGACCATGAAAATGTTTTTAGCCTTTTTAACACCTGAGCAGAAATAAAATTAAGGGATTTGTGCTACCTCAGCTGACTAATGATCATCTCTGTTAAATCATGTTAACAACATAACGCGTTCCTTTTAAACTCACAATGATCTGCTGTATTTGACCTTTTGAGTCAAATCCGAGTGGTTCCTGTAGATCACGTTGCTCAAACCCTCAAGTGTGCAGTGCGTCTTCAAGGTGATTCATCAAGGGCATTTATAAATAACTGAACAGTGGAATGTACGCACAATGAAAAGCCTCTCAAAGGTCACACAGATAACTGGACTGAAACTCGACATGAATGAGGGCCCTGTTGTGTTGAGGATCGTAGGTAAGGTGCAGCACAGTTTGCTGATGTCTGTGCTCTTGTGGGACAATGCCTATTCTGTTTTTTTTCCTTCTCTTTTCTGTGCCAGTGGCCAACTTCAACGGCCGAGAAAGGAGACACAGTTCAGCTCCTGATGTGCTGCCAGCTCTGCACAGAGGCCCAAGATGTCACAATCATAAACACATTGTTCTCGCAATATTTGAATCTATTCAAACGTTGAAACCTTTTTCTGAGTTCATGAGGCAACATAGACAAAGACAATCATAGATAACTGTCATTTTGGGAGTAAGTACAGTTTTGTATTTATATTTTGAGTGTTTTCATTTTATTCCACTGTTCACAATTCAATTTCACAACAGGAGGAAGTAGAATGGCCCTCCGTAAAGCGCATACCTCCACGTACCCAACAGTTGCATTACATTCACATCAAACTGCACCAAATTGCTCACATTCTGAGATATTATTCTCCAAAATGTGCCTGAATATTTTCATCAAAACCCATGAATAATTCTCAAATTGTGAAAATGCCCAAAACGGCCTATCTCAAAATGTTAAAGAAAAGTTTATAAAACCTTGACCACCAAATTTATAATAAGCTTATACAATATAATTATGATTATTAATATAATTTACTATTAAATTGGTTACAATTGATTCTAACTTAATAGCTACAACAATAAAATGCTTTTCATATCCAGTATGAATGTTGCTTTTATTCTACCACTGGACTTAATGGTCTGCAGTCACGTGTTGTTTTCACCTTCCTGTTTTACATATTCCCACACACCTGCTGCACAGTCTAGCCACAGTATTTGACTTCTGGGTATTCAACAACTCTACAGCTCGAGCTGCTCGAGTTTAAACGTCTGCCTCAAGGGCACTTCAGCAGCTGTTGTTTACCAGCCAGTCTCGGGTTTTAATAAAAGTAAATGCATTTTATTTATGCCTACTTTTGAAGAAACTCATGGACACATTACAGATATAACAAATATAAAAAAAACATCAGAATATAACTTAAATACTATATCAATAAATTATAATAAAAAGAACATTTATAAATATAAAGATAAATGTACAAATTTTCACTAAATCATTATAGGCAGAAGTTTGCTCCTCTTTCTTTTGTGCTTCCTAATCTTGTATAATAAAGACAGACAACAGTGAATAATATTTCTATAAATCCCCACCCCCCACTGAGTAAATCAGTCATAAAACTGTTGTTATTAGAATATTGTGTTAAATTACAGACTCAGGCCGACGTGCACCCAGCCTGACGTCTTTGTCGTGTACACTTGTGGGTGTGTTTGTGACTGTGTTGTGCGATGTGTGAAAACTCCCTGTGTAAACACTGTTGTTGTTGGTTTTGCTCCGCAGGTTGTCAGAGAGATAACTCCACAAGCGGCAACAAAGAGCAGGAGTAGACAAGAGAAAACAGTGTGTGGCCACTCCCTCACACTCACGTGGGCGAGCGTACAGATGTGTGTGAATACATGGTGATAAGAATGTGGCTAAATAAGGCTTAAGTCAAGGGTGTGATAAGAGCCTTTGTCTCTATCAGAGATGGAAGACAATGAAAAAGACATGACCTCTATGACCCATTTGTCTGACTGAGAGCATCCCATTTATAACAGTTTAAACTGAATTTTTAGTCTGGAATTATTTTGGTTTTGATGGGTTTATTTCTTCGCTGAAGCCACATTGCATTGTCACTATGGAGATCATGAAGGCCCAACAATCTCCCTATAAAACCACAGTTAAATTCTCTAGATCCATATTTTTTATTTGGATCTGCAACAACTCATAAATATCAGTCCCCTTAACTTGACTGATTTTTTCATCAAGATCCATGAATTACTCTCAAGCAAATAAAGGAAAATGTTGAAAAGAGCCCCATCTCGTCCCCTGATCCGAATCCACACCACGATTTAAAAGGTGCTTCCCGGACCCATATCGCATCCTTTCACCAAGTTTCGTTGTAATCCGTCAGATAGTTTTTGTGTAATCTTGCTTACAATCAAACAAAGAGGGACAGGGGTGAAAACATAACCTCCTCACTGGAGGTAATGATGTGCTACAACCAAAAGACAGAAACTCCTTCTGGTGCTGAAATTATGTATTGTAAATTGTAGATTTTGACCCACAGAAGAAGCTAGACAGGAAATGATGTATTGCCCTAGTTGTCAGCACACAGGGCGCGACATTGTGCAAGTGAAGCCCAGACATTCCACTGGCATCTGTTACTGTACCTTCTTTTAGATGTAAGTTTTGTTGGACCAGATTTTTTATGATTTAATTATATAATTCTTTGAAAAAATGATGTCCCTTATTTGTAAAATATACACAATTTTTTTCAGTTTATATTCACATGCTATCAAATATAAAGCAGCAAATTTCAGTTCATACTCACCTCTTTGATTATTCTTTTTTGTTCAATGATATGATACTTACTGTGGTTGAATGACTGACAGAAATACAAATTTGAATAGTTGTATAAATGTAGTCTGTTCTTAATGTTTACTTACCTGTTTGTTATCCTAAGGCCTGAAAAGAAAGAAATTAGTTACATTTAAACTAACTTAAAGGTTCAGTGTGTAGAATTTAGTGCCATCTAGTGGTAAAGTTGCATTCCTAGCATGAAAGAGAACCTGTGGTAGCCTTCATTTGTCATAAAAACGCAAAAGGTGTTTAGTTTGTCCAGTCTGGACAATTGTAAAAAACATGGCGGCCTCCGTAGAGAGGAACCGTTTCCGATGTAAATATGAAGTTTTAAAATATAAAGGACCCATTCACCAACAGTTTGTACAGTTTAGATGATGACACAGGTGAAAACATCATTAGGATCATTTTATATAAAATTTCTGCCAATAGATCCAGTTCTCCTAGATCTTACACACTGGCTCTTTAATTTGCATTTTTATTACCTGCTAGATTAACACTGTGCCTTGTTTGTGTTTGTCAGTTTCTCACTTTGCTATATTAACGTCTGCCAAACTTATGAGGACTGTTGATCTCAACATACAATAGTTTCACAGAGAGCGCGCTGAGGAAGTAGAGTACAAAACACACTTTACTGCACATGCACTCTATTAAAAGTAAAACAAAAACAATCACTTAAGCTTTCTTAGAGGTCTCATATCAGCCATATCAATATATAAAGACAGTGGTAAAATACTATAAAACATCTTATGAATTATGGACTTGGATACCAGTGTACAGTGATACAATTACAGACGGTTAATTTTACAGTTTAAATCCTAAACGACCGTTATTACCATGGTGATTTGGTTGATCACGCTCCAGCATCAACAATGGTAGACAAAACACTGCTGTTTAAAGCAATTTACTTCCTTCTTCTGTTGGACTTTCCTGCTCAACGATGCAAAATCATTGTTTGAATTTGTGTGAAGTTGAGTAAATCATTGAACTCAATACTTGAGTCAGGCTACTTTGCTGTCAAGGGGAACTGAACCTTTGAAAACACAGATATTAAACATGCTGTCTTCAACATTATCACATATTCTGAGTTGACTTCTTAACAAGCTACAACCTTCCTTCTTCAATGTTAATGTTGCACATTTCAACAATAGTACGATAATACTGACAACAGTGATAATTTGGTCACTCTAATAATCATTTAATCATCATACAAACTTTTTCACTGTTTCAAAAAAATATATGGAAATGAAAGACAAAGGATTATATAAGGTCATGCAGTTCTGAACCTCTAGAAAATCCCACAGTTCAATCTGCCTCTTTCTCTCTTTTGCTGAAAAGGTTCAGCATTCAAATCCATAAATGACGAAATGTGAAAGAAATGAACAGTTTGTCATGGAGGTGTGTGGCAGAGTGGGCAGGTCAGTGTACGCTCAAACATTACTGTGGTATGTCTGTAACCCGGCTGACAGGATCCCATTTTGTTACCGTGCAAGCCAGGACATGACGGCAGAGCAGTTCAGGCAGAGAGGTGGACGTCCTGAGAGATGTGAAATGCAAATCTGAGTCTGGGACAGAGATACTGCTCGTATGAACATAGGGAGAAAGAAAAACATGAAAGTATTTCTTTGTGTGAGAGAGAGAAAATCACTCAGTAAAATATATACAATTTAAAGCATTTTAAACCCCAAAACTAAAACAAGTAACTAGATGGACCTTCAGTCGAGCTACAGAAACCTCTAAAATCTTAAGATTATATGTGGAAAATTTACAATATAGTTTTTAACATGTAATCCCTTACATAATATGTTGAAATAAAGAGCATCACTCCTCACCACAGACATCATTGTAAAACATGTCGCTAATCTAGGACAATTTAAGACTGATGTTTTGTCTTTTCTCTTGCTTTATTGATTATTTACTCAGACCTGCTTTTCATGCCGAATATTATGTTGACTTGACCTTTACCTGATTCATACTCATCTGTATGAATTCAGTCTTTCCCCCCCGTTGGACAGAATACGTAAACGGAGGAGTGGACACTTATTATTCTGCTGCTGAAAGGCTTTTTTCTTCCTCCTGCTTGTTTGGTGCCTGAAAGGCAGCAACATGAGCCACCACACTGTGGGAAACGCAGCTCAATGCTGTATGAACCTGTTCAACAGGATACAGCACAGTTACTAATCTCTGGCTCTGAGGGAACCCACTAAATATTGTGCAGGGAGAAGCATGAATAAAAACGTCTTTCTTTTATTAATGCTAATTATTACACATAACATCAGCCTGACTCTGTATTTATAATAAAGTTTACAATAATGTGCAATATGCACCATTTAAAAAATAAATAAATACAGTAAGGTATTTACAGGACACATATGACCTTCGTAAAATACTTGTAAAATGTATTTTTTAGAAAATGCATAAAAATATTTCAGAAACATGCATCTGACGTAAATTGAAACTTACAGTACAAAATTTTTTTTTTTGCAAGTTCACTTGTGGATTTAGTGAAGGAAAATTCCAGATCCCCTCTTTGTCCTTCCTGTTTATCCTAGACATAACTGAGCTTAAAATGTTTAATGTTAAAGGTCCAGTGTGTAAGGCAGAAATTGAATATTAAATAATCCTAGAGATGTTTTCACTTGTGTGTAATAATCTAAATTGTATGAATTGTTGTTTTCTTTACCCTAGAATGGGCCCTTTATATTTAAATACTTTATATTTACGTTCGGAAAGGATCCTCTCTACAGAGGCCGCTATGTTTTTTACAATAGTCCTAACTGGACAAACCAAACACCGGAACACACGTTCTCTTTCATGTTTGGAAGGGGAGGGTGAACCTTTAATTTAAGATCAGATATTAGATTTTGACTTCTCATACCTCTTAAATTTAGCTCCTGTCTCAGCCTGATCCATATTTAAGATCGTAAAATTCTCCCTCCACTTATCTTTATATATCTCAAATAATGAGATTCTTGAAATTGAGATCCACAAGGGCACTTGACTGGCTTGCACATGAGCCGACACAATATCTGACATTTGTGATCAAATTTAAGTGTAAAGAAATCCAGGACAGGATAACATTCCCTCTAGTACTACACATCAACAAACTGCAAATTTTCCATGACCTTCTACTGAGTCAGCCTTTCATCAACCATGATAGTCCACTGAGAGAAGATGCGTCCATTAGCTCTACAAACTTAGCTCTTTGCCTGCCTGCTTCGCATATCTGGTGGCAGCAGATCCAGCAGGTTGTCCTCTACTATCAACCCACTGACATTCAGAAGGGGACAGTCTGCTATCTCCAGAGGAAGAGACTCCAGACGATTCCCCTTAATCTCCAGCCGGGCCAGCTGAGCCAGGTTGGCCACGCTAGGGCTTAGGTATGACAGGCAGTTGTTTCCAAGAGCCAGCGTCTTTAGCTTTTTACAGGAGAACAGCTCCTCCGGCACCGTCTCTAAAGAATTGAAAGCAGCGGAGAAGAACTGGAGGCCTTGTGGGATGCCCACCTCAGGAGGAAGAGAGGTCAGCTGGTTATGGGAAACATCTATGTGCCTGAGCTTGGTGCAATAAAACAGTCGAGAGGGAAGCTTCCTCAGCTTGTTCCAGCTGACATCTATCGTCTCTAGGGAGTGCAATTTACTGATGTGATCGGGGATGTAAGCGATTTTGTTGTGCCACAGTCGCAGGGTCACTAACCGGCGACAGTGCTGTAAGCTCAGTATCTCCTCCACAGTGGTCAGTTTATTGTCTTTCAGGTCCAACTCCTGTAGATTGTTCAGGCTGAAGACAGCACTTGGGATGCGCTCCAACTCACAGCCCACTAACTCCAGTGAAAGCAGGTTGGTTAACTTCTTCAGGCTGCTGAACGCCTGGAGTCTGACACCTTCATTATAGATGCACAACCTCTGCAGCTGCACTGCTACATCCCCTACGCTGGGTGGGATCTTTGAAAGGTTGGAGCGGAAAGTGAGGAGTCTCAGAGCTCGAAGGTCTCGAAGGGAGTCGAGAGTGGCACTTCTGGACGCCTCAGTTAAGGGACTGTTCAGATGTAACTCCTCCAGGCCACTCAGGGTGTACATCCACAAAGGTACCTCATCTAAATTTTCAAAAGATAGACGAAGGACCTTCAAATGTTCCTTGAGGTGGTTCAGGGCAGGCAGCTGAAGCTTTGCTTGGCAGTACAGCAGCGACAGCTCCCGGAGAGAGTCTAGCTTTGCCACACTCAGTGGGATGGTAACGTTTTTAACTTGCTCCAGTTTGAGTGATTCCAACTCAGACAGCTCAAACACGGTGTCAGGAAGTCCCGGCAACATCGACAGGTGCAGCTCCAACAGGTTACTTGTGTTCTTGGCAAGACGCTCGCGTAGCTTTTTGGCGGTCCACTCGTGGTTGAGGTTGAGCTGATAGAGACGACTCTCACTGACCTCAGAAAGAAAGACGGCAAATCTCTTAGAGTAGAGGGCATCATATTGGTCCACAAGGTGCAGGAGGAACGCAAAGTCATTCATTACATCTGGTATATCGTTAATACCTGTCTCTAGTCTGACATGCTCAAAGGAGAACACTTTGAGTGGCCGGTGGAACAGCCAGTAGAGGGAATAGATGCACAGGAGACCATACACTCCCACAAAGCAGATGTAGCAATAAGCAAGCTTGGAGAAAAGATGGGCTTTGTTGTGGTTACAGCAATAAATGTCAAAACCAGTCAGTTCAGGAGGAACGTAACAGTGCACTACAATCTCAATGTTTGGTGCCATCACTGCAGTGTAGATAATGATCAAAAGGAACTTAAAGACCTTGACCGATGTCTGTAGCACATACATGACATACAAGAGGTCTGCCTCCTCTACATGAGTCCTCAACTTCTTTACCTTTTCAAATAGAGCTTTGGCCTGCTCGCCTTCCTTCTTGTCCAGGGCGGAGTGGGTAGACGGAGACTCTGGGGTTTTCTTTTCTGGATTAGACTTGACAGACAAGGAGCGAAGAAGCCCTGTGGTCTCCTCCTCCACCTCTCGTAGCTCCGCGTGTTCCTTTGAGGTGGTGTTCCTCCTCCAAATGACCATCTTCTCCTCTCCTCTTTCCTCCGACACTTCACTCAGGGCCCTCGTGGTCCACGGGGAGTCAAAGCACTTCACAAGGATGGTCACAAAGAGGTCAATCTTAGAAGACGTCCCTGGGAACTTGAACCAGAAGCTGCTCGCTGCCATGAAGATCACAGTGTGGATCACGACGAGGTAGGGGAAGTACTTTGCGTACCAGTGGACGAACCTCTCGTAGCAATAGTGATTAACAAACAAATACTGATGGATGTCCAGGTTGTTCTTGCGGCCGGTCACCTCCCAAATGATGGGACTTGCATTTTTCACCAGTGTGTGCTGCCTTGTCTTGTTCTCTGCATAAGTGCTGATGTGGCTGCAGTCGATTGCCTCTGGCGTTGGGCTGGTGAAGTGACTGGGCAGGCATGCAATCTTGTCTTGAGTGAGCTGTGGAAAATAGATGCATGAATTAATTAATAAGGGAGCAGACAGCAAGTATTTATAATTGTAACGTGAAATTAGAAATATGTATATGTGGACAACAATAAACATGTCCTCTCCCACACAGAAAGCACTGCTCCTGAAATGACTTGTCAGTAGTCTGGCCGATACTTTCACATGTGAGGCCATTGTGATGGCAAATGTTTGCATAATGCACACCTAACTGCTGGTCTGGCACGCCCCCTAACAAAGCCAGGTAAAGCAAGAGAGGAGGCCCACATTTCCTTTCCGCAATGGAAGTCATTGACCAATCACAAATGAGTGGACAAGCTGACCAATCAGAGCAGACTGGGCTTTATTGGGAGGGGGTCTTAAAGAGACAGGAAGTAAAACCAAGCATGAAAAGAGGAACTGCAGCAATGGACAGTGTGAGGAAAGTGGTTTTACATTAGAGCCTGTAAACCTGTTCAAGTAATAAATTAAAATCATTAACCTGAATTTAAGCATAACATCTCTTCTTTAAAGGTTCAGTATGAAAGATTTAGGTGAAAGGGATCTAGTGGAAGAGATTGAATATAAAATAATCCTAGTGATGTTTTCACTAGTGTGTTTCATCTAAATTGTACGAATTGTTGTTTTCTCTACCCCAGAATGGGCCCTTTATATTTAAATACTTTATATTTACATCGGGAGTGGGTCCTCTCTACGGAGGCCGCCATGTTTTTTAAAGTAGCCCAGACTGGACAAACTAAACACATTTTGAGTTTTTATGACAACTGAAGGCTACCACAGGTTCTCTTTCATGTTTGGAAGGGGAGGGTGAGCTGAGGGGTATTCAGCTGCAACATGCAACTTCACCACTAGATGTCACTAAATTCTACACAGAGAACCTTTAAGAAAGGGGTTTTGAAATACATTTAAGTAAATGTAGAGAAAATCTACTGTAACTTGTGATTTACAAATCCTCACAATTACATTTTAGTGTAAATTAAACACAAAAAGCTGATAGAGTAGAGGTATAGAGATGTTAAGAACGTGTACCAATTAGTCCTAAAGCTGTTATAGAAACTTTTAGTTTATATTATATACTGTGTTTTTAAACTATGTTATTGGTATGGCAATGACGGTCCCCCACTTTGGATGGATTGCAATAAAACTTTGTACATTCATGGTCCTTAGAGGATGAATTGTAACAACTTTGGTGTTTTCTAACAGTTCATCTTCTGATCCAGCGAAACTTGTTTTGCCTGTTTATAATGCAATGATTTTACATTCTTGACTCAGGGTTAAACTTGTCCTCTTATAGACGATTCCTTTGTACTAGTCCTTTGCCTCAGTAAAGTTAGGCTCTTGAGCAACACACGCACCTTCCTCACTGAGACAGCGTGTTGATGAAACACAGGAACGAGTAACAGAAGATGACAAGTCTGTAACGCTTTTCTTCTGTGCTATATTAACGTGACACAGAAATAATAAGCAGGTGGTGAGAGACACATTAAGGAGCAAGTTGGAGATCTGAATGTACAGTAAGTGGGTCAGGAGAGCCAAGTTAGTTTAGTCTCTGTCTTTGTTTCCGCCTGACGTGGAGGTCAAGAGCTTGTTGTTTACACATAGTACAGGAGATACACATGATGCCACTGTCTAATTGGGCAGGTCAGGCTGTCATTGGTTAATAATGACCATGTCACTAAACAGGCTAAAATAAACATTTAAGAGCATGTGATCAGGGCTGGTTTGTAGATGCCTCACCTGCAGGGTGCAACCAAAGACTCCGATCATCAGCATGGCAATGCACAGGTACTCTGAGAAAACATCCCACCACGGCTTCAGCACCCGAAGCTTGGAGTTCGGCTCTGTGCCGAGGTTTTTCAGTTCACCCACCGGGATCATCCTGGCTGCTGCGGCTGCTGCTCCACGCTGACGAGAAAAAACGGGTGGCTGTGAACACTGAGGCCAAATTAGGCTTTCAACACAGTGCAGCCTCCGGAGAACATCTTGTCAAAGGCTTTAAAGTCATATGGCACAGAGAAGCAGAGTATGTGTAAAGGGTGAGAGTTGGGGTTCATTATGTACACAGCGACTACAGTCTCCAGGTATCTATGGCCTTAAATACATGAGCAGCCTGCTCCTGTGCTCAGGGTGGGTTCAAAGTGGATAAACTAGTTTGACAACAAAGTCTAACTGACTGAAACTGAGAAGAACTTCCATTCAGGAAAACGCTGACATCATTTTAGGGTATATTTCCCCTGATATTTACAAAGTAATGTAGTTAAAAAATCCAATATATGTGGAAAATCTTAAAAAATGTAATTACATTAAAAGTATCAAAGTAGCCTGTTTAAATGCTGATGTCTAGAAGTTACACAACAATGGACGAACAAGTGCAGTTAACTTTTTAATCATGTTTGTGAGCACAGCTACTTCTTTGTGGTTCAGAGAAACTGTTTAACATCACACCAGGAAACACACTGGACTTCATACATGTGAAATAAAAGTCACATGTTCTATAGTTCATTCATTTCTGTATATATCTTGATAATGGTTTGGAGTTTATCTCTCAGGTTTCAGCACAGACAGAACAGGAAACACACATATTGTGTTTTTTCTGCTTTAAGCAGGTAAATTCAACTCACCTGAGCTCGGAGAAGATCCTCAGGTGTCCGGTCAGGATCAGGATCGGAACTCTACTTCTCATAGTTGAACACGAGCTCACCGGTGTCAAGTTACCGAGAAACAACACAGCACATCCCCCTTCAAAATAAAGCCCCGTGTCGTTGAAAGGCCGGTACAGTACCCGTGAGAGCTAACTTTACCAACGATGAGAAACAAAAAGAAAAATCGATTATGTTGATGTTAAGTAATAATAATAATAATAATAATAACAATAATAACAATAATAACAATACTACTACTACTACTAATAATAATAATAATGTAAAGCACCTATCAAAATATAGTTACAAGGTGCTTTACGAGTAAAAAATACAAAATTGAAGGTAAACAATAGGAAAAAATTAAAAGTCAAACAATACGAAACAATTTAAAAGGAATTTGAACCCCACACAGCAATAGAGAACAGATAAAACGATCAAAATAAAATCACATCATGTAATTACCAAATTCAACGTTTGGCCTGTTGCACTTGAACCTCATCCCTTTCTAATCCCTCTCATTTTCTAATGTAACATTTTTTGTATTTCTCTTAGTTTGTTTGTGATTTAGCTTTGTTAGTATTTAGTCTTGTCTTTTATGTGTAAGGATGAATTGTCTTTGCACTTTGCTTTGCTGTCCTGCTCCCCTCGAATTATTCCTATTGGGGGATGAGTAGTTTTAGAAGTATTTTAATAATTTACTGTAAATATAATATATTTATTTATATTTTTAATATATTGGTATTTTGTCTATTTAGATTTTAAAGTATTTTTAATTTAATTGTTCTTAAATATAAATAAGAACAATTATTTACAACTTAAGACTGATATTTTGTCTTTTCTCTTGCTTTATATGATTATTTACTCAGACCTGCTTTTCATGCTGAATATTATGTTGACTTGACCTTTACCTGATTCATACTCATCTGTATGAATTCAGTCTTTCCCCCCGTTGGACAGAATCCGTAAACAGAGGAGTTTAGGAGTTCTGCTGCTGAAAGGCTTTTTTCTTCCTCCTGCTTGTTTGGTGCCTGAAAGGCAGCAACATGAGCCACCACACTGTGGGAAACGCAGCTCAATGCTGTATGAACCTGTTCAACAGGATACAGCACAGTTACTAATCTCTGGCTCTGAGGGAACCCACTAAATATTGTGCAGGGAGAAGCATGAATAAAAACGTTGGCTCATTACAATTACAAGGTCTTTCTTTTATTAATGCTAATTATTACACATAACATCAGCCTGACTCTGTATTTATAATAAAGTTTACAATAATGTGCAATATGCACCATTTAAAAAAAAAAAAAAATACAGTATGGTATTTACAGGACACATATGACCTTCGTAAAATACTTGTAAAATGTATTTTTTAGAAAATGCATACAAATATTTCAGAAACATTCATCTGACGTAAATTGAAACATACAGTACATGTTATAAAAAAGTTTCTTTTTTTTTTTGCAAGTTCACTTGTGGATTTAGTGATGGTTTTTCTTGCAGAGGAAAGGAAAATTCCAGATCCCCTCTTTGTCCTACCTGTTTATCCTAGACATAGCTGAGCTTAAAATGTTTAATCTTCCAGTATGTAAGGCAAATATTGAGTATTAAATAATCCTAGAGATGTTTTCACTCGTGTGTAATAATCTAAATTGTATGAATTGTTGTTTTCTTTACCCTAGAATGGGCCCTTTATATTTAAATACTTTATATTTATGTCGGGAAAGGATCCTCTCTACAGAGGCCGCTATGTTTTTTACAATAGTCCTAACTGGACAAACCAAACACCGGAACACACGTTCTCTTTCATGTTTGGAAGGGGAGGGTGAACCTTTAATTTAAGATCAGATATTAGATTTTGACTTCTCATACCTCTTAAATTTAGCTCCTGAGAAAAAGCCTTTCTCTTGTCTCAGCCTGATCCATATTTAAGATTGAAAAATGCTCCCTCCTTTTATCTTTATATATCTCAAATAATGAGATTCTTGAAATTGAGATCCACAAGGGAACATGACTGGCTTGCACATGAGCCGACACAATATCTGACATTTGTGATCAAATTTAAGTGTAAAGAAATCCTGGACAGGATAACATTCCCTCTAGTACTACACATCAACAAACTGCAAATTTTCCATGACCTTCTACCGTGTCAGCCTTTCATCGACCATGATAGTCCACTGAGAGAAGATTAGCTCTACAAACTTAGCTCTTTGCCTGCCTGCTTCGCATATCTGGTGGCAGCAGATCCAGCAGGTTGTCCTCTACTATCAACCCACTGACATTCAGAAGGGGACAGTCTGCTATCTCCAGAGGAAGAGACTCCAGACGATTCCCCTTAATCTCCAGCCGGGCCAGCTTAGCCCCGAAGGTTTGTCTGACAGGCAGTTGTTTCCAAGAGCCAGCGTCTTTAGCTTTTTACAGGAGAACAGCTCCTCAGGCACCGTCTCTAAAGAGTTGAAAGCAGCGGAGAAGAACTGGAGGCCTTGTGGGATGCCCACCTCAGGAGGAAGAGAAGTCAGCTGGTTGTGGGAAACATCTATGTGCCTGAGCTTGGTGCAATAAAACAGTCGAGAGGGAAGCTTCCTCAGCTTGTTCCAGCTGACATCTATCGTCTCTAGGGAGTGCAATTTACTGATGTGATCGGGGATGTAAGTGATTTTGTTGTGCCACAGTCGCAGGGTCACTAACTGGCGACAGTGCTGTAAGCTCAGTATCTCCTCCACAGTGGTCAGTTTATTGTCTTTCAGGTCCAACTCCTGTAGATTGTTCAGGCTGAAGACAGCACTTGGGATGCGCTCCAACTCACAGCCCACTAACTCCAGTGAAAGCAGGTTGGTTAACTTCTTCAGGCTGCTGAACGCCTGGAGTCTGACACCTTCATTATAGATGCACAACCTCTGCAGCTGCACTGCTACATCCCCTACGCTGGGCGGGATCTTTGAAAGGTTGGAGCGGAAAGTGAGGAGTCTCAGAGCTCGAAGGTCTCGAAGGGAGTCGAGAGTGGCACTTCTGGACGCCTCAGTTAAGGGACTGTTCAGATGTAACTCCTCCAGGCCACTCAGGGTGTACATCCACAAAGGTACCTCATCTAAATTTTCAAAAGATAGACGAAGGACCTTCAAATGTTCCTTGAGGTGGTTCAGGGCAGGCAGCTGAAGCTTTGCTTGGCAGTACAGCAGCGACAGCTCCCGGAGAGAGTCTAGCTTTGCCACACTCAGTGGGATGGTAATGTTTTTAACTTGCTCCAGTTTGAGTGATTCCAACTCAGACAGCTCAAACACGGTGTCGGGAAGCCCCGGCAACATCGACAGGTGCAGCTCCAACAGGTTACTCGTGTTCTTGGCAAGACGCTCGCGTAGCTTTTTGGCGGTCCACTCGTGGTTGAGGTTGAGCTGATGGAGACGACTCTCACTGACCTCAGAAAGAAAGACGGCAAATCTCTTAGAGTAGAGGGCATCATATTGGTCCACAAGGTGCAGGAGGAACGCAAAGTCATTCATTACATCTGGTATATCGTTAATACCTGTCTCTAGTCTGACATGCTCAAAGGAGTACACTTTGAGTGGCCGGTGGAAAAGCCAGTAGAGGGAATAGATGCACAGGAGACCATACACTCCCACAAAGCAGATGTAGCAATAAGCAAGCTTGGAGAAAAGATGGGCTTTGTTGTGGTTACAGCAATAAATGTCAAAACCAGTCAGTTCAGGAGGAACGTAACAGCGCACTACAATCTCAATGTTTGGTGCCATCACTGCAGTGTAGATAATGATCAAAAGGAACTTAAAGACCTTGACTGATGTCTGTAGCACATACATGACATACAAGAGGTCTGCCTCCTCTACATGAGTCCTCAACTTCTTTACCTTTTCAAATAGAGCTTTGGCCTGCTCGCCTTCCTTCTTGTCCAGGACGGAGGGGGTAGACGGAGACTCTGGGGTTTTCTTTTCTGGATTAGACTTGACAGACGAGGAGCGAAGAAGCCCTGTGGTCTCCTCCTCCACCTCTCGTTGCTCCGCGTGTTCCTTTGAGGTGGTGTTCCTCCTCCAAATGACCATCTTCTCCTCTCCTCTTTCCTCCGACACTTCACTCAGGGCCCTCGTGGTCCACGGGGAGTCAAAGCACTTCACAAGGATGGTCACAAAGAGGTCAATCTTAGAAAACGTCCCGGGGAACTTGAACCAGAAGCTGCTCGCTGCCATGAAGATCACAGTGTGGATCAGGACGAGGAAGGGGAAGTACTTTGCGTACCAGTGGACGGACCTCTCGTAGCAATAGTGATTAACAAACAAATACTGATAGTTTTCCAGGTTGTTATTGTGGCCGGTCACCTCCCAAATGATGGGACTTGCATTTTTCACCAGTGTGTGCTGCCTTGTCTTGTTCTCTGCGTAAGTGCTGATGTGGCTGCAGTCGATTGCCTCTGGCGTTGGGCTGGTGAAGTGACTGGGCAGACATGAAATCTTGTCTTGAGAGAGCTGTGGAAAATAGATGCATGAATTAATTAATAAGGGAGCAGACAGCAAGTATTTATAATTGTACCGTGAAATTAGAAATATGTATATGTGGACCACAATAAACATGTCCTCTCCCACACAGAAAGCACTGCTCCTGAAATGACTTGTCAGTAGTCTGGCCGATACTTTCACATGTGAGGCCATTGTGATGGCGCATGTTTGCATAATGCACGTCTAACTGCTGGTCTGGCACGCCCCCTAACAAAGCCAGGTAAAGCAAGAGAGGAGGCCCACATTCAGCTGCAACATGCAACTTCACCACTAGATGTCACTAAATTCTACACAGAGAATCTTTAAGAAAGGGGTTTTGAAATACATTTAAGTAAATGTAGAGAAAATCTACTGTAACTTGTAATTTACAAATCCTCACAATTACATTTTAGTGTAAATTTAACACAAAAAGCCGATAGAGTAGAGATATAGAGATGTTAAGAACGTGTATCAATTAGTCCTGAAGCTGTTATAGAAACTTTTAGTTTATATTATATACTGTGTTTTTAAACTATGTTATTGGTATGGCAATGACGGTCCCCCACTTTGGATGGATTGCAATAAAACTTTGTACATTCACGGTCCACAGAGGATGAAATGTAACAACTTTGGTGTTTTCTAACAGTTCATCTTCTGATCCAGCGAAACTTGTTGTGCCTGTTTATAATGCAATGATTTTACATTCTTGACTCAGGGTTAAACTTGTCCTCTTGTAATGGTGTATTTTTATATTCCAGCTAACTTTAAAAACCCTGCAGTGAGTATCATCTCAGGGGGATGTTCCATTTGCCGACCATGAGAGGAGGGGGGGATATGTATTTCTAGTACTTTCTTATTTTTATTTTATAGCCAATGATTAGGCTAAATCAGTCCTAACATCTTTGTGAGATTCTTTTCAGTACTTACAAAAGGAGTAATGTTTTATGTACCTTTTATTTTCATGTAAATATGTTGTATATCAGTATTCTGGTCTGTGAACCCCCCTGTCGCGCTGTGGTACGTGCCGCTCAGGGACCTGTCTCACTGTCTGCATCTGGAGCTGAAAGAGACAGGTATGTTTATGGAGCGTTCCGCTTCTAAGTGTCGTTCCAATGTTACTGTGACTGCTTTCTGAAAGAGCAATATAAGACAGCTGTAATGTGTAAAGCGCAGGTCTGTACTGTGAGGAGTGTTAAGAGTTATTTCAAAAGTTAGCGCTGCATTGTTTTCTGCTGTTTTCCTTTGAAGTGCCGCCGATTCGCGCCGCAGCAACCCGCGGCATTATGGGAGATGCAGTTTTCTTGTGGGATTTGTATAGAACGAATGTGAAGTGCATTGTTACTTTTCTAATGTTGTTTGTGAACCCACATTAAGTCATTGTGTTTACTCTGTGATGGGTTAGACATGTGAGGCAGGGCATAGTTATGTTTATTTTGTCCTTTGGTTTCCATTATTATTTCATGCATCCTTTACAGTAGTCTGAGAAGAGGATGTGAACTGATGCAGTCCCTGTCACATGTTGTATCATTACAGGTATGATTGTCAAAAATGTATCACTATACGATCGTTTCAATTGACTGGTTACCTTGTTTGTAATTAAGCTTGCATTTTTTTATACCCTGTGTTTCCACTCCCCCTCTGCCAGATTGTCATCGTCTCCTTTGGGTGCACATGCTTTCAAGCCTTAAGTTCCTCGTGTTTGCTTGCCCGGTTTTTGACTCTGCCTGGATAATAGATTTTGGATTTTGTGTTTTTTCCCTAAATGGACTTGGTTGCTTTCACTGACTGCCTTCCCGTGTATGACCTTTGGATTGAAGTAAAGTTTTATTTTGAACTGTATTTTTGTCTCCCGTGCTTCCTTCTGCACCTGAGTCCCAGCTTTGTACAGAACTGTCACAGTACAATCTGGCCATGACAGACTCAGCAGAGGAAGACGCTGTTCGCTCAGCTCTCCGTGCCCAAGGGAGGAGGCTTCACGATCATGAGCAGCAGCTGTCCTCTCTTGTGGGTGGCGTGCAGCAATTGCACGCCAGGCAGGACACTTTTCAAACTTCCATGGCAGACCAGTTTCAAGACCTTTCCACCCAGATGCAACAGATGCTCGCTATCCTAAAACCCACTGCTTCGGCTCCACCTGCTCAGCCTGCTCTTCAGCCCAGGGAGGCTCAACCTGTTTTTCACCCTGAGCCCCGTCTCCCCAGTATCGAGGGGTATGATGGTAATCCCTCTACTTGCCGCTCCTTCCTGTCACTGCCAAATGACTTTTGAACTGCAGCCTCACTCTTACCCCTCCGAGAGCTCCCGTGTGGCTTTCATGATAACCCACCTTTCAGGAAGGGCCCGAGAGTGGGCTACTGCAGAGTGGGACAAGAGATCTAACACCTGTCTCTCAGCGAGGAGTTTTGCGGAAGCCTCCGCAAGGTTTTTGATCACCGTACACCAGGCAGAGAGGCGGCTTGAGGACTGTTGGACCTGCGACAGGGAGGCAGTCGAGTGGCTGATCATGCTATCCGCTTCCGCACCCTGGCGTCGGAGAGCGAGTGGGGTGAGAATTCTTTACCTAACACGTTCCTGCACAGTCTATCTGAGGACATTAAAGATCACCTGGCCCCACTCGATCTGCCTCCCGACTTCGATTCTCTGGTCACTCTGGCCATAAAGATTGACAATCGACTCCATTAGAGGAGGATGGAGAAGGCTCGACTCACCAATAGACCGCCAGCCCGATGGGGGCAGTCTTCGCCATCCCGTCTTTCTGCTCCTTCTTCTCTTCCAGTGACGGCAGCGGACAGCGCCACAGTGTCTCCCAGTGGTCAGGAGGAACCCATGCAGCTCGGGCGCACCCCCCTCTCTTCTGAGGAACGTCAGCGCCGCCGTAGGGAGGGGAGATGCCTTTACTGCGGGATGCTGGGTCATTTCTTGGCTTCATGTCCGGTAAAAGACCGGGCTCATCAATAAGGAGAGGGTTATTGGTGAGCCGAACCTCCACTTTCTCTTGTCCCTTCAGACCTTTAACCCACGCTTATCTGACCTCTCCTGAGGTTTCCCTGGAACTGGCGGTGTCACAGGGCAACAGGGAGCTGCTGGCTGTTAAGCTGGCTCTGGAGGAGTGGAGGCACTGGCTGGAGGGGGCTGAGCAGCTGTTTTTGGTGTGGACCGACCACAAAAACCTGGAGTACATAAGGACTGCTAAAAGACTAAACTCTCGTCAAGCCAGGTGGGCATTTTTTTTTAATCGATTTGATTTCACTCTGTCCTATCGCCCTGGCTCCAGAAACATCAAGGCTGATGCCCTGTCCCGCCAATTTGAGCGTGAAGACACCCCCGGAACCCAGGCCACCATTCTGCCGTCTACGTGCGTCATTGGAGCTGTGACATGGGGCATTGCTGAAAGGGTCAGACAAGCGCTGGAGGGGGCAGAAATCCCGGCAGGCTGTCCCGGAGAATCGTCTTTTTGTTCTGCCCATTCTCCGTCCGCAGGTCCTGCAGTGGGGACACTCCTCCAACTTCAGCTGTCACCCAGTGGTTGCCCGCTCCATCAGTCTCCTTCGTCAAAGTTTCTGGTGGCCCACGCTGAGGGAGGATGTCCAGAAGTTCATTGCTGCATGCCCCGTCTGCGCCCAGAATAAGACCTCTCGCCAGCGGCCCTACGGTTTGCTCCACCCTTTGCCCATTCCCCGGCGACCCTGGTCGCACATCTCCATTGACTTTGTTACTGGACTGCCACCTTCAGAAGGTAACACAGTTATACTCACCATTGTGGACAGATTTTCTAAAATGGCTCATTTTGTCCCCCTGCCTAAGCTCCCCTCTGCCAAAGAGACGGCAGAGGTTATGTTGTCTCATGTTTTTCGATTACATGGACTCCCCAGTTTGTCTCTAGGTTTTGGAAGGAGTTCTGTAGGCTCATCGGTGCAACAGCCAGCCTCTCCTCCGGTTTTCACCCCCAGTCGAACGGCCAGACGGAACGCTACAACCAGGAGCTGGAGACAGGACTTCGCTGTGTGGTGTCTCAAAATCCTTCCCTTTGGAGCAAGAATTTTATTTGGATTGAGTATGCTCAGAATTCTCTCCCTGTCTCAGCCACAGGACTCTCTCCTTTCCAGTGTGTTTATGGATATCTGCCACCCCTGTTTCCTGAGCTTGAGGAGGAGATTACGGTGTTATCTGCTCAGGCCTTGGTGCGCCGCTGCCATCTCACTTGGAGAAGAGCGCGAGTGGCTCTTCTCCGCACCTCCAGACGATACTAGCGTGTGGCTGACAAATGCCGTTCTGAAGCTCCGCAATACAGAGTTGGCCAAAGAGTCTGGCTGTCCACCTAGGACCTTCCTCGCCGCCTGGAGTCCCGCAAGTTGGCACCCAGATTTGTGGGTCCGTTCCCCATCACAAAGGTGGTAAACCCTGTGGCAGTGCAGCTCAAGCTCCCTAGGACCATGAGGGTCCATCCGACCTTCCATGTTTCCAAGGTCAAGCCCGTCAGGACGATAGTACAGGAGATACACATGATGCCACTGTCTAATTGAGAGCATGTGATCAGGGCTGGTTTGTAGATGCCTCACCTGCAGGGTGCAACCAAAGACTCCGATCATCAGCATGGCAATGCACAGGTACTCTGAGAAAACATCCCACCACGGCTTCAGCACCCGAAACTTGGAGTTCGGCTCTGTGCCGAGGTTTTTCAGTTCACCCACCGGGATCATCCTGGCTGCTGCGGCTGCTGCTGCTCCACGCTGACGAGAGAAAACGGGTGGCTGTGAACACTGAGGCCAAATTAGGCTTTCAACACAGTGCAGCCTCCGGAGAACATCTTGTCAAAGGCTTTAAAGTCATATGGCACAGAGAAGCAGAGTATGTGTCAGGAGTAAGTGTTTTGGTTCATTATGTACACAGCGACTACAGGCTTCAGGAATCTATGGCCTCAAATACATGAGCAGCCTGCTCCTGTGCTCAGGGTGGATTCAAAGTGAATAAACTAGTTTGACAACGTCTGACTGACTGAAACTGAGAAGAACTTCCATTCAGGAAATGCTGACATAATTTTAGGGTATTTTTTCCCTGATAGATACAAAGTTATGTAGTTAAAAAAAATACAATTCTTTGTGGTTCAGAGAAACTGTTTAACATCACACCAGGAAACACACTGGACTTCATACATGTGAAATAAAAGTCACATGTTCTATAGTTCATTAATTTCTGTATATATCTTGATAATGGTTTGGAGTTTATCTCTCAGGTTTCAGCACAGACAGAACAGGAAACACACATATTGTGTTTTTTCTGCTTTAAGCAGGTAAATTCAACTCACCTGAGCCCGGAGAAGATCCTCAGGTGTCCGGATCAGGATCAGGATCGGAACTGTACTCTACTCTAAACAACACAGCACATCCCCCTTCAAAATAAAGCCCTGTGTCGCTGACAGGCCGTGAGAGCTAACTTTACCAACGATTAGAACCAAAAAGAAAAATCGATTATGTTGAAGTTAAGTAATAATAATAATAATAATAATGTAGAGCATCTTTCAAAATATAGTTACATGGTGCTTTACAAGTTAAAAATAAAAAAATTAAGGCAAACAATAGGAAACAATAAAAAGTCAAACAATTTAAAAGCAATTTGAAGCCCACACAGCAATAGAGCACAGATAAAACGATCATAATAAAATCACATGTAATTACGAAATGCAACTTTCAGCCTGTTGCACTTGAACCTCATCCCTTTCTAATCCCTCTCATTTTCTAACATAACATTTTTTGTATTTCTCTTAGTTTGGTTGGGATTTAGCTTGTTAGTATTTAGTCTTGTCTTTTATGTGGATGAATTGTCTTTGCACTTTGCTTTGCTGTCCTGCTCCCCTCGAATTATCCCTATTGGGGGATGAGTTGTTTTAATAATTTAAATATAATATATTTATATTTATAATATATTGGTATTTTGTCTATTTAGATTTTAAAGTATTTTGAATCTAATTGTTCCCTAAATATAAATAACTAAAAACGAAACAATATTTAACTTTTTTTATTATTAAAATATTTAAACGTGAGAAAATAAAATGTGTTTTTATTTATTATATATATAATTTATTGGTATTTTTATATTTCAATTTTAAAGTATTTTGAATTGAATTGTTCTTAGAAATAAACAGAAGAACAGTCCCGAAGTAAAATCATAAGTATTTTTTTTTTTTACTTAATCGCATACTAAATCACAAAGGTCATACTGTGCTGTATTAGTGTGCCTGTTGATGGTCTAATCTTTGGGGGTCATGTATTTCTGTTGTTAAATAATGTGTTTGTTGTCTGGTGAAATAAGGATGTAGCTTTATAAAAGTAGTTGTAATTCAGTGCAAAGCATGCGTTTAAAAAAGTCATTCAAAATGACTAAACCTTATTTCCCCTGAAGGACACAGCTAAGACTGCAGCTCACGGAGGTTTCCTTTGTTGCGGTCTGCTGTGGCCTTTTCTCAGTTTGGCAGGATTAGGTCTTGATGCTCTTGTAAATCCACATAATCAGGGAAGTTTTCCTCTTGGATGATTTAATAATGGTCTCTCTCATGCACCTGTCAGGTACAGTGAGGAAATGAGGTGTGTTGGCTGCCATCTTGGGTGGTCGATTAATGGCACATAGGGCTAAAACAAAATCTATAATTATTGCAATATGATTTTCCTCAAAATCAATATGACAAAAGTGCAATACACTGTATATTGATGTATTGATTAGACATCAGTGAGGATGTATAATAAATGGACTGTTTAGATGGTGCTTTTCTGGTCTTGTCGACTATACTCAAAGCGATTCATAGTACAACCCATTCACACAGCAGGGCTATATACTGCGCTTCTTCTACCACACACACCATTTCCACACTGCTGGCATAGTGGTAATTTGGGGTTCCATATCTTGCCCAAGGACACTTTGGATTATTGACTGAGGGGATCAAACCAACAACCTTTTGGTTAGTGGACAACCCACTCTACACCTGTGGTTTAACTTAGATATGTGAGGTATCTTTCTGTTTGTCACATCTTTGTCATTCTCTGTGCATAAAGAAGAGTTTGAAACCACAACCTTCAGTCTGGAGCAGAAATTAGTCTTTGAACTGAACAGAAATTCTAATGTGACATTTATCATGATTTATAATTGTAGCCATACTGCCGTGCCAAAATGGCCCAGTTACAATGGCTCATTGACATCGGCAGTGAAACTTAAATGTGTACCATTGACCTGTTTGTCAAAATATCTAATTCAAGGTTTTCTTCAGTAGTTAGAACTTTAGCTCCCTCTATTGGTGACTGCTGCATAAATTCTGATCTAAATCAGACTGACGTTTTACATTAAAACTAATATTCCAATTAGACACTAAATGTCAAAACGAGAGACATTTACAGATCAGAACCAACAAATGATTACAGGACTACGTCATTGCAATAAACATATTTTACTTTACAATGTACAGGACATTTTGCTGGAAAAGAAATGTACAAAGCAGACCTTAAATATTCTAATTTCCATTCCAACTACTGACCAACAGGAAACAAAATCCCTTTTAAAGTGAAGCAATTTTTTTTTACAAACATTCAAAATTAGCATTGACAGGCATTCCTACTCAGTTACAATGCATGCTAGTTGTTTAAAAAACACAACACCGGGGTCCGATTCAATACAAAGCTGATGTCAGTTTAGAGGAATGAGAAAACCCAAAGAATCGGAACAAATAAATAAAAAAAGTGAACTCAAATTCTGTACAAGACTTCTTAAGAGTATCAATGTACAAAATATCACTTAAAAACCTTTGCAGCTTAAATTGCTGTTACAAATACACTTCTTTAAGTAAGTTGTTGTCATTAGCGTACAATAATTGAACACTAATGCACCAACATGGTCACTTCTGTTTCTGAGGTCTGGTGGATGTGAAAACCAAAGGGTCGACTGTAGAGACAGGTAACAAGTCTGTCGGTAATAAGTGTTTTTAGAAAACACATTCAGTTAGATTATTTAATCCAAGTTTTTTCGATGCTACAATATTTTGTTTCCCCTAAACAGTCAAAATCCCATTTCTCCATTTTCTTGGCACGCCACAAACCAATTACACCAAACAAAGATAATTCCCTCAATATTTTTCTAACATTTTTCCCCAAAATATTTTCACATTTTACAAACCTACCAGTGGCTTTTAATCAGAGGGCATGTTGGTTCCTATGCAGTTACTGTAAAGTGCTGCTTCTCCTGTCCGGACACTTAAATTTGAGGCCTCATGCAAGAACCACTAATATTATCAATTGGATGTGTTCTTAAATGGCATGTACAGGTACAGGAAGTTATGTGTTTGTATGTAAGCAAGAATACACAAACATTTTGGGGCCGATTCAGGAATTTCACTCTTTAACATTGCAAGATGGGGCGTTTTTCATCATTTTCACCGTTTCCCAGAAAAACCCAGATTTTACTGCCATATTTTGCAGCGATTACTAATCGCTTCGGAAAGGCAGAAGAAGTTTCCTCACAAATCTGTTCCTCCTCATGAAGAGGTGGCATGAATCAGGTTTAAATTAAATAATTATGAAAAGTTGTGCAGTGAAGAGTTTGATAAAACTTGAAGTAAACTAAAATATCAAAAAAGCTCTTGCATGAGGCCTTGTGTCTGGTATAAGTGCAATTTTGTGACTGTTTATGTCGACAAACCACACAGTGACTGTGCCTTTCCAACACAAGCACCTTTAGACAAAATACTGATGACAGTATTGCCCACAGGAATTGTAATGGCACTTTGAACTCTACTGCCCATACTGACGGACAAATGCTTATATATTACCTAATGGGATCATTTAAATTTCTTTCCTCCCCTCTGATTAAACATTACCAACCTTTCCCCTGATGACTTCATGAGCCAATTAACTGCCCTTTGTAGTCTGCAGCCCTTTCCTCCCGTGGCTCAAACCTGGGAGATGATGGTCCGACTGAGGTCTACAAAAGCTAAATACTAACACGCATACTGACTGAGGTCCAAGTCAGATTTGGCGAAAACACAATTGACCACAAACAAATGAATCAAACGTCACATCTTGGAAACTTGTCTGAAAAACCAGGAGTCGGACATGGTTCCGACGGTCCAACGGAGATACTCAACAGACATTCTTTTTTTTGTCACCTTATCAACATTGTACTTTGAAAAGTTGTCAAGTGTGATATCTACAACCAGTGAGGTAGCATTCAGAAGTTTCAGCTCACCTCTGTCTCTAATCAGTTGTGAGAAACCTTATTTTGATTCGGGAAGACAGTGTTAGGTTTCAGGGTGCTTGTTTGTAAATGTGCATGTGTGACAGGGCCTAGCGATGAGCTTCAGTGCCTTTGCCGAACGGCCCGTTGTGCCGCTGACTGTGGTGAACACCAAAACTGGAGTTGGCTGACTGATAGGTAGGTGAAGCAGCACCGTTCTCCCTCTCAGACCCCAGACATGACGGCACTTCTTTCTGGCACGGCTCCATGGTAATGGCCACGCCCACACCACTCCGCCCTGACGTCATGTGCGTCACCTCTGACCACGTGTCATTCTCTGGGTCGTAACACTCCACGCTGTCCAGGAAAGTGTTGCCGTCGTAACCTCCTGCAAACACAACATTGAAATGTTTATATTTGCTCAATATAATTCTTCTCAGACCATCTACACGTTCACTCTCAAACACAGATATAGACAAATTTCATTAATAATGACTGCTTCATGTGTGCATCTTCTAGGACCGTGGCTTCTTTGGAAACACTGCTCATTCACTTTGAATGGAGTGATGTCATACATTGCCAAACCTCATTGTGGTTCTGTTGCTTCACTTTTTTGCACTGCATGCAGTAGAAGTGGAGAAAAGCTCAACTTTTCAGGCAGCAGCGCAGGCACCAGCCAATCTAATCGAGCATTAGTAAATATTCAAGCACCAGCACTGGTTCTGACTGACATCAAATGTCAAAATGAGCCTGGGGAGAGGAGACAAAGGCAGCTGGGCAACCTGGTTGTGTTCTGGCTGCAGAGTTTATTTCCTGTGTGCTTCTGTTTGGCATTGCATAGGCAGCTAGCATTGCCATGTTGTGTGTCGCAAGCTGCAAACTCAAATGTAGTGTATTTATGAAATGAAAATGATCAGTTGTATCAGTGGCTTTGACTGTCGATGAAAAAAGAGTTGGCAGCAAAACTATACAATAACTACAGTGAAATGTATTCATGAATTTAGTGTGGCGCTTTGACTCTCTACTACTTACCCATAACATAGATGTGTCCATGTAAAGCGGTGACTCCCAGAGCACTTCGCCGGTGCCTCATGGAGGCAGCAAAGCTCCATGTGTCAGTTTCCACATCATATTGCTCCACTGTGTTAAGCTGGTTGGTGCCATCGTAGCCGCCCATCACAGAAATTTGATTCCCCATTGAACAGACACCTAGAAAATTAAGGTTAGTATATTCACATTAGATAAGTTTACCTAGACATGAGTATAAGCAAAACTTCTTAATGATACCCCATGTGATTTTAAGTATCAGTTAGATTGTTTAGACGTTTAGCTTTTACTTTCAGATTTTAAATCAGAGTGGATTTCAATTTCTTACTTACCAGCCCCAGAGCGCACAGTGTTCATGGCAGCCATGGTTTTCCACTCGTCCAGCTCTGGGTTGTAGCACTCACAGGAGCTGAGCCGGCTGATCCCGTCGAACCCCCCCACAGCGTAAAGTAGCCGGTTGATGACGGCTACACCCACACCGATACGCCTCGTCAACATGGGGGCTACCAGCTGCCACTGGTCCCTTTCTGGATCATACCTGCAGAGAAAAAACAGCAGTTTATAAAGGAGGTTATGTTTTCATCCGCGTTTCTCTGTTAGCATGATTAAGCTAATCACAACACTAATGGAAGGATGCGACATGGGTCAGGAGAGAATTCAAAAAATGTTGGTGAGGATCTGGATCATCGCGGGATAGGGTGCTTTTCAACATTTTCATTGATTTCTCAGAATAATTAATGGACCATAATGAAATCAGGCATATTTAGTAAACTTGAAATTTATGAGTGTGTGCAATCTGGTGCAGATCAAAAAAGTCTGGATCTAGTGAATTTAAATATACAGGGACTGTTGGGCCTAGGTGGAGGTGTGCACTATGAGTGTCCTAGTTTTCCATTTTTCAAGGGTTTACATTCTTGTTTTTCTGTCAGTTTTCAGAGACTGTGCGTCACTGAGTCACGTCATGGGCAATCAGACAGGTTGGACACGTTCCTTTTTTACAGTCAGTCTTTGTGGTTTACCTGGTTAATTATTTCTATTTGTCACTTCTGTCTGCATCATCTGAAGACTAAAAATAGAGTCTGGGTAAATTTTCAACCACGATCATTTACTTTATTCACAGTTTTATAGAAAACCTGACTGGTTAAGAATCATGCCAGAGGGCTCTGTCAGGGTTTGTGTCATGCAAATGCAGCAGGGAAAATATACTGGGTGCTTTTTGGTGGGACCTGTTGATGGGCATCCAGCCTGATATTCTTTATCAAGACTAATGTTGCTGGCTCACTCACAAAAATGATATTATACAGTGAATTATAAACTGTATAATCCGTGTGAAGGGTGAATGAGTAACTCAAGGTTTTGTTTCAAATACAGTAAGTATGACTGAAATAGGTTGAGTTTTTCCTTGAGTGGAAGAGGAAACATGACATCACTTACTAATATTTTTGTAGTGGAAAGAAACTTCTTCACTGAAGCTCAGTGTGAACTAAAATAGATTACAGGAAGGGAAAGAAAACCATTTCTTTCCAGGAAGTTAACTGACCTGACCATAGGTAAATGCACTGCATCTACATCAAGCTTTTCTTGTCTTAACCAACCCTGCAATTAGCGTATTATCTGCTCCATCTCCTGCAATAGGTTTTGGGCTACAACTGCGTGATATTATAGGGGATATTCACTCAGAAAAAAATGAAATTTTTCTTTAGGAGGACATGATTCTTGCATTTATGTTGCATTCCATCCTCATGTACTCTAACCCAGTAACATCTATGCTGATGCTTACACCTCTTCAGAAATCTTAAAAGTGTTGATTTCAGTTGCAGAGATATATATTCTATTACTTTTGGGCATTTAGCTTTTGAGCAGGGGCATGGGGAAAGGGCCAGATTTTAAGAAGTTAAATCAATGGGCTTAAAAATAACCCTTCACAAATAAAACCACACCCGTGGCAAATTGAAAGTAGATGTAGGTTGTGGAATTACAGGTTATATTTGTAGGATGATTGCAGCATTGGACTTTCCAATGCTTTCTCTTTCGGTTAAGATATCAGTAGAAAATAATGTCAGCCTTTCTCATGAAACTCTCTTACCTTTCAACACTATTATGATGAATGCACCCATGTGATCCACCAACTGCATATATCATGCCATCGATGACACCAACTCCGATTCGGTTCCTCGGCACGCTCATCGGTGCACATGGCAGCCAGCAGTTGTTCATGGGATTGTAGCAGTCCAATGCATTTGAGTCCATGTTGCCATCAGGCGCGTTGTTTCTTCCACCCACAGCGTAGAAAAGCCCACTGATCACACAGGCGGCCAGGCCACTTCGGGGCACCTGCAGGTCAGCGAGCCTCAGCCAGCTTCCTGTACAGGGATTGTAGGCCTCCAGGTAGCTGAGAGACTGACGGAAATAGCCTCCAGCTGTGTAGATGAGCTGCGGCACCTTGGGAGTTCTGCAAGAAATGACTTTGGTGGGCTTGTGGAGGGTGAGGTCCTGGAAGATCTGGGCCAGGTAGTCTTTACACTGGGGGTCCCAATCCAGAGACTGGAGCTGGGCCTGCAGGAAGTTGGGGGTGAGGGAATGGCAGCGGACAGCCTGGAGTAAGGCCTGGACATATGGTCGCCGGTTCTCCCGGTCGTAGCGCACCCAGGCTACACATGCCTGGAAGACTTCAGACTCGCAGCGCACGTTCAGCTCATCACGGCTGATGAGGGTGACCAGCTGACAGTGAGACAAATTGAAGAACTCCTCCTGGGTCGCCACCTGGAGGCAGGAGCAGGAATAAAAGCCTTTAATCAGTGTTTTTACAACACAAGTGCTGAGCTGCGATCATTCCTCAAACACAAAGAAATGTCCGTTAGTCATATCTGGTGTTGGATTATAAAAAAGGAATTTAAACAGCTATGTTGAGGAAAAGAGACTAATGCAACTACAGATTATATTAATTAGAACTTAATCTAACCATTATTACCTCTTCTGTGGAGGTTATGTTTTCATCTGCGTCTGTCTGTCTGTCTGTCTGTCAGTTAGCAAAATTACACAAAAAACTACTGGATGGATTACCAAGAAACTCGGTGGAAAGATGCAATATGGGTCAGGGAAGAACCCATTCAATTTTGGGTCAGATGCGGATTAGTACTTTAACATTGTGCGACAGGGCGTTTTGCAATATTTTTGTTAATTACTCAGATAATAATACAAGGATTTCTATAGAAAAAGAAGAATCTGTTAAGGAGACTAATATTTATGAGTGTTTGCAATGTGGTGTGCATCCAGATAACAATCTGGATTTAGTGAATTTAAGATCCTATGTATTCTTCCACTACCCTCTCACTGTCTGTTGAATCACTATGACTGAGCAGAAAATGTGATGAAATGCTACATTTTACTGCTCTGTGTAAAACACTTGATGTCTATGCAAACAGCAAACTGTTTGTACGGGCCAGGACAAGACTCTGTCATCCTCTTCGATGCTGTTTTTGAGCTCAATGGAAGATGATGTGGCCATTAGATAATATGTGCCTCAATCAACAGGAATTAAACATTTTCTTGTCTTCATTATCATTTTCACATCTTGTGTACTTAAATGTGACACAGCACAATCAAGCATAACTGTAAGTAAACATTGACGGAAACCAGTTTTAACAAATCCGTTGTGTGACATTGGTCAAACATCTACTTATTTAGACTAGCACACAAACTACATACCGAGGGAAATCTGACTTCCCGCTTTAACAGTCACAGTACATTTCAAACCAAATCTTTAGAGGGAAGTGTATGCACCACACTATGAGAAACACAAATAGTTTTTAAAACACATCTCTGACACGTGATCTTCATAACCTGTCGCTGTTTGTCAGAAATCAATTTCAAATGCCGTTTTGTTTCTTTCTGCTGCATATATGCAATCAAGTTTTGTCAGACCACATGTAAACCCACACGCCACTCCTGACTCAAAGCTTGCATTCATGACAACCGTGAGCACGTCTGAGGTGTGAGAAAAAAAAGCCAGCCAAAAACACAATGGAACAAGTGAAACAGGATCTGCTTATATCATGCAACACTTTACATAGTAAAGTCCCCCAGTACAAATATGGCTATAAATAGTGAATTTCGTTTTTCAGTTATGAGTTGAGCAGATACATCTGTAATGTGTCACTGTTCTAGTCCTAAACATATGATTGATTCATTTATCACTTCTAGATTACATGACAATACTAAAGCTGCTACTGTAGCTTTTGAGCTTTAGTCATTGTCCTCAGATTAAGTAAAACAGTTTTTTTTCCTTTCTTAATGTGGTCAAAAACTGATCTAACACAGCAGATATACTGATATAGTTGAAAACATAACCTTCTTGGCAAAGGTTATGATTAAATACAAACCAGTAGAGCTTTCGTTACAAATAATGATCATCACCTGGCTGAAGTTCATGTAGATGTACTCTCTGGCCTTCTGGTAAAGCTCTGTGCAGCCAATCTGTTCAGCAAAGCTGGCGATGCCGATGGCGTTGCTGGGGTCGAGCTGCTGGACCAAGAAGTCGCAACAGGCCTTGACCACGCTGTCGATCTGGTACATGACGGCTCCATTCATCACGTGGATCACACACTTCTCTCCCACAGAGATGCTGGCTGTGTAGGCAAACTCTATCAGTCTGTCCATAACCTGAGTGGGTGAAGAGGGCAAAGGGATTTGGGGGGAAAGGTGACGGCAAAGGAAAGGTAGAAGGAAATGAGGATCAAAGAGAAAGTTAGAAGGAGAGCAAAGTGAAAACAAGGTTCGGATGCTTTATATTCAATTCTGCCAGGAAATTTGACATAAGGTGTCTCCTGTATGTGTCCATCTACAGGGTGGTGGTGACTGAAATAGTATGACAAATCAAATTAAGCCAAATTAACTGTACTCACCCTTGGGTGAATCCCTTCTATTGGTACCAACTCCATACCGCACTCCTTCAGGCCGTTGGTGAACATGGCCCTGAAGACCGGAGACGAGGAGGACAGCACCACCTTGTGAGCCTCGAAGTCAACGGCCTCCAGATCTTTGTAGCGCACACGCAGCGTGACGTCGCACAGCTGTCGCTCCAGACGCAGCTCGTTCATGATGGCGAAGGCGGCCGCCGTGTGGCTCTCTAGCGTGTAGCTGAAGACGCGGTGGCCGTTGCGCGTGGACGGAGTCACCAGCGCTTTGCATTCTGTCAGGCACTCTGTCATTTCCTACCCTTTCTCCTCCTCCTCGGTCTCTCTCAGGAACAGCAGACACAGTTATGGGGCATCCTTGCACCACACGCAGGCATGGGTAAATTAAAAGAAAGGCTCTCCTGGGTTCGCCTGATTTTTTCTGTGTGGAAGAGTTCACCTTTAAATCAGATTGATTTAGACATGAGGGTTCAGTTGATCTGTTCAGCCATAGTCCTCATTATGGCATAACTAGTCTCCTATGTGAGCTGCCAGTCAAGGCTGAGTGCACTGTAACACGTTGTTGTCCCAACATCACCATAACGTCGGAGTTCAAAATTCCGCTGGGTTTTGTCTGACGTTACTGGCGGCACTGAATATTTTTGTGACAGTGATAACTGAACAAGTAGAAGAAGAATGAAAGGAATCTCTTTTAGTGATTTCCTTTAAGCTCATGGGGATGGGGACAGAAACTTGCCAATCAACCCTCACAATAAAACCAGTCTATATTCAGTATGTGTATCTTAGTGAAACATATTTTGGGGGGTTTTAGTCGCCTATTTTTCGGTTTAATTGCTCAGATATCCTTCAAGTAAAAAAATTAACATATCTGAAGATGAATGTGAATTAATGTGTGAGATTCACCACTGGGGCGAGTCTATCCTGCATATTGATTACTCTTTAGAAAAAATATGAAGGCTGATTTACATCTTCATTTTAAAGAGGTAACTATTATATCAGCGCTCGCAGTGGAAAGAGGGGAATGTTTGGTGGCTTTCTTCAGAGACGTCTTCCTTGAAGTTTCCAGGCTCAGGAATTCGTTTGCACTGCTGTGTTTACTTGGAAGCCAGTGGCTCAGCTGTCAACTGAGAGGAAAGAGGGAGAGAGACATACAGTGAGGCAGTAGCTTTATACATCGATTATACACTTAAATACTTTGTTTAAAACTGCTTTTCATATAGAAGGCTGCACAGTACAACATCTACGCCCCACGTGCTAAAAAAAATGCCTGAGCAATTACTGGATTTATTGCTGTGGCACCCGTACGATACAGTTTTGTGTGCGTGCATGTGTTTGAAACACAGTCAGTTGTGACGTGATGGATGATGCTTTTCTATTCTGCTTGGTAGTTGCACTCTCTGGTGCTAGTAAAGACCATGTCCTCATCTGCGAGTCCATACAGCAAACAAAAAAATCCCTTTTTTTTCTCAGCACATCGAGCTAGATAACTCAGACAGAGATGTTACAACATGGTAAATGAACTTTAATGAAGAAAATTAAATGGTTGTAAAAAGTTTTAAATCTAACCCCCAACCAATCAACTTGGGATATTGTTCCATGCATGTATGTATATTTATCATACGAGTTATTAAAAAAAACATCTTATGCAACAGCACTTGTCTTGCTCAATCAACTTACACAGAAAAAGTTTATCAACACGTGTTCTATTTATCATCTTTCCCACTCATGGGCTATTCTCTCTGGTGCACTTCACTGGGGTCAAGGTTTCCTCCTTGTCATGATGCATTTGCAACTTTCACTCATTCTCACAAATATACAAATTAAAAGTCTCTTCCCTTCATCTCTGTTCATAGACTTCTCTGATTAGATGATTCAACCTCATTTTCCACAACGTGTGAAATAAAGCTTTCAAAACTTTTTCAATTCTACATCTAAACCCCAAAACAATTGAAAAGCATTGCAACCCTATAGAGACTAATTGATAAATGTGGGTCTAAATTAAAGTGTGTATGTGAGTAAAAAGGAGGGAGTAATGACGGTTTCCAAGAATGATGGAGTGACTGAAATTAGATTTGAATTAGCGGGCCGGGCATGTCCTGTGACTGGTTCACATGGGGGATGCTTGTGCAACAGTTTGTGCAACAGCCCCAATACTGACAAACAGCAGATGAAGGCCAGCGTGTCAACACAAGCTTGCAACAATTCGAACAGCAAACATCATGTTTACTTAGGGCTTAACGATATGGCCAAAAACTATATCAAGAAAAGATATATACCCGTAGATAGATAATAATCATGATAAATGTCACATTATTATTTATCTTAATTTTAATGACAGATTTTTGCTCCTGAGTGAAGATGATGGTTTTAAACTCCTCTTAATGAGCTGAGAAAAAAAAACTGAGGTTGTGTATTATACCTCCTCATTGTGCTAACAAAATGAAAAAGCAAATCGATATATATTGATTCTTTGTTATATTGCTATTGATGAAACTTACATCACGATTGCTGTGATTGTTTTATTGCCCAGGCCTGTGTTTGCTCTAAGAACTCTTTTAAACAGCAGATGATGAACCAAGCAGGACATTGCAATTCAGAAAACCTTTGGACAAGAATACTTCTTTTGGGAATTTGTGGGCCCAGGTCCAAGGAGAAGAAGACTCACACTGTTGCACTCCATTAAAATAACAAAGGGATACAGCCAAATGAAAACCTCTCTGTACATTCACTTCTTTTCAGTATATGACCTACTTGTTACAGTAACTGATTGTCTGCTGTCTAATCAGGAAGAGTCAGAGTTACTCAGAGACAATGCAACTGTGAGTGTTCAGAGTTATACAAGATAAGTTGTGTACAAAGTAAAGGTTAACCTGATTAGGTGATAAGAGGATGCAGTGCACAGGCCGCAGTGTACGGCCTGCGCTGCTTCCCAGTAGATTACTGCGTATTGTTTATTTCAGTTATGACGAGGAAACAAAATATTTGTTATGTCCAAGCTTTTTAATTTTAATAAAAAGATGATGACATACATCATTATGGATCTCCTCATGAACTCAGTCAGTAATACTGCTGTAATATGAAACAGACTGCGATTAAGATTTACTGCTGTGCTTTCCTGCCTCTGTGTTTCTTGGTAAAATAGTTTCACAGGAGAACATATTGCTCAACTCGCCTGCTCTCAGAGGCTGAGAGAAACTGCTCACTGACAAACAGGCTGCCAGAGTCTGTACCTGCCTCTGATATCTCATGCTATTAAAATAAACAGCAAGTATTTTCTTTCTAATTAGTTAAGTTAAATAGTCCTAGTTTCACCACAGAGTAAGATATTTGTTGAGGAATATAGTTTATGTAGATCAAAACGATTAGCTCATTCGTTTATCCTGTTATTTCCCTATAGTTAAACAGATTTATTGTTTAAATAATTTTGTTTGGTTTCGGAGCATCATACCAAGCTCTGGGGAATCAAAAGGATCATAGCTGCATCCAACAATAATATTCACACTCGATTTATCTGCTGATTACTTCTTATAGCAACCGAAAAAAAGTCCCATCACAATTTCCAAAAGTCGAAAGAGAATCTCCAACTTTGTCCGACCAACAGTCTAAACAGTCAGTTTACAATCCTGTTAAAAGTGATTTTAAGAAAGAATTATATGGGACAGAGAGAAGCTAGGATATTTGGCATTTTTGCTCAAAACATGACATAAATATTTATTCCATAAAATTGATAATCAATTGATTAATAACAGCTAAGGAGCTCATTTTTTGTTTGATTTGTTTGTCTGCTTGCACGATTATGCAAAAACTACAGGACGGATTTCCTCGAAACTTGGTGGATGGATGCAGTGTGGGTCACGTTATTTTAGTAATGTTGTGTCAATGTTCTGACCTGGTTCATGTGGGGTTTATAAATGTGTAATGTAGCCACCGGGACTGTTGAGCCATTTTCAGACAAGAGTTGAGAATTGTGTCCAAACTTTCTTAGAGGTCTCCTTTCACACATGACTAACGCAGCGGGACGTTCTCCGCTCAGCGACAGATCCTGCGTAGGATTCGGGTGATGGGTGGTACAGCAGCCAGAGGCAGGACATAACATGTGCCATCCCTCACCTGAACACCCTGGAGATTTCTGGTTTGTTGTGAACGTATCCGAGTGAAGAATATCCTGCTGCGTTGTTCATGTGTGAAAGGGAACCTCCGCAAAAAGTCCGGACACAATTCTCGATACTCGCGAGATCTCGCAATCGCTGCAGTTACTGAGATGTGGCTGAAACACTGTTTCCCCCTGAAACTCCAAAAGTGTTTTGTGGACTCAAACACTTCACCCACCCCATGAATTTGAATTTTTGAGTGAACTATCCCTTTAATGACACCCGATTTAGAAAAGTCAGAGCTCCACCACTGATCCTATGAGATCAAACTTTTCATCCAACTATTCCTCAGAACAATGACTCCCTGCAGCTCCACTGAGGCCCCCTCGGTGCACCCTGCACCTCAGTTTGGGAACCACCGTGCAGGGCCTGCGGTCCTTGGATGCCATTCAGCAGGGATTGCACAATGGAACCGAGAGACTGGAACTTCGGGGCTGATCCCTTGAGTGAGAGTTACAGGCTCAGACGTTTGAGCGGCGGTGAGTCAAACGAGGACGAGGAGTGCTGCGCGTGCTTTCTGGGGCTTTTCTGGCGAAGTGTCTCCCTCGTCGGTGAGTCATCCTGAACTCTTCACCGAGCGAACAGTGGAACTGGATGTACCAAAACATGACCCGGGGGGGGGGGGCAAGCGAGTCTTTATATAAACCCAGCTGGAATGAGATTTCCGCGCCATCTGCCCAACACGAAGAGCGATCACACACACATATACATACATACACACACACACACATGCTCACGCACAAAGCAGCAGCAGCAGCGTTTCTCTGACTGACCATTTCTGCTGCCGCCGCTTGTTTTCATCCAAAATAATCCGCTGCCTCTTGGGCACGAACAGAGAATGACGGGGGACACAGGTGAAGCCGAGCGGGCTCAGTCCCTCTGTTCGCTTCGAGACGAACAGAGGGACGTGACGTAGCCACGACAAACAAAACAAAATAGTGAGTTGGACGCTTCGGGAAATTGAGCTGACAGCGAAACAGGCTCCCGATAACAGACAGTAGCGTGGAGAGCAGCTCCGAGCACAACACATGCTAACAGAGCGCTCTGCGGGCACTTTCCAGCTATTAGCCGGGCCCCGTTGCGCTTTGAAACCCCCTTCATCACAATCATCTCTGGTTAATTAAACCTGTAATTAAAAGAAACTCACGCAGTCTGCCTCGAATCCTCCATTACCGCCTGCCGACTGTCGAGCTGTGCGCCTCAGAGGAGGGAGGGGGACAAGCTGTAACTCACCATGACTAAGCATTGTGACGGCCTCTCGTCCCTTTCACAATAAGAGTCCGCCTCCGCGCGCAGGCTGCGGGAGTATCGGCGGTGACTCAACGTCCACGGGGAGGGGGCTTTTATTGCGGAGGGGCGCTCAAAAATGAAGGAAAAACAAGGCCGGTCACTGACAGGCTGCAACACACTGTCCATTTATCGTCAATCAAATCTGTTGTTAAACAAACACACAGCGACAGGAGAAACTTGTCAAATGTGTCCGCTGCACTTTGCGGCTTGTTGGGAAATATGTGTTGGAGTGTTGAGGTCGATCTCGGGCTGCACAAGGACACATTCAACCCACATAGCCAAAACTCGTTCGGCCCATCGAGAATAAACCTTGCCGAAAGGACTGCATGTTTGCAAAACAAGTCCCATGTTTGTTCTGTCATATTTGGGCCACATTTACTTTTTTTAAAGTGGACCACTTCAGGCTTACACCCATTTTGTGGAAGTGTCGGATCATGGCCTGAAGTGGCCCATATCCGTATGCTGTGTGGAAGTGGCGGATCTAGGATTTGTCTAAATTGGGGGTCATTAGGGGACCACAATTTATGCATAGGGGCCAATTATGTCATATGTCATTGCATGATCCCTGATTCAGTAAGGTGCCATTTAAGTCATTCCTTGTTTACTCTATAGCTTTGAGCAAAGTCACATAATTACATATATTTTATTGTTGTTTATTCAAGCACATTATGTACTTAAAAAAAATCTTAACAAATTGTCATATTTATCGTAACTATTGTTAGTCACAAGTTTTTATTTTTAAGACTATGGATATGATAGGGTGCACTTCAGGGGCTAATCAGATTTTGCTGAGGCCGGTGCCCCTCTGCCACCCCCCTGGGTCTGCCCCGAACATTAATTACACTTTTAAGCAACACATTTTGAAATCTCAACAGGAAATTACCAGAAATACTCTTGTATAATGGTGTTAAATACAAACATAGTGGTGCTCAGGAGACAAGGCTATAATGACCTATAATTACCCTGCAACTACAATTACTTCCTCATTTGCAGCACACCTTGCTCGTCAAGCTTCCTGTCTCAAAACACCCACATCTGTGAATGGCTCCTTCAGTAAAAAGCAGCCTGAAAGAAACCTGAGCTGCTCTGGGCTCTGGACAGATGCTGACACACCATCATGGTTTTTTCTATAGCAAAAAACTTAATTTGCGTATAGCTTTCTGTATCCCTTATTCTGCCACAGGGTGGCACCAAAGACCCACTTTGGTCTGCTGGAGCTCAAGAAGGTAGAGAGAGACGGGGTGGACGTGTTAACAGCATTTTCAGTCCATGACAGTGAATCCTACCCTCAATACGTTCAAGTGTATACAAATGGGTCAAAATAACACCAGATAACTGGGTCTGCTTTTTCACTTCCAGCCAGGTGAGAAGGATTTAATTTCAGTTCTTAAGAGTCTGAGGTGGCTCAACTCCAGTCGTCAAGATCTCCTGTTCAAAGTATATTCCAGACTCGTTCAACAAGACATGTCAATTGGATGGACAGATTAGCAAAACAAGCATTACATAGATAAAGAATAGATTTACAAGGTCCATCAAACAAATCAGAGGTCAAATGAATAGTTTAAACAAACAATACAAGAGTGACAACAGAAGTGGAACAAACCAAACCTGTATATTTTGACAAAAGTTAATTTAACAATAGGAAATATTGGTAGGCCAAGAAAAGAAGTAGTAACTTGCAATAGAATAAGCCTCGGCCATTCCAATTTAAACAGCACACTCAGAAGGAAAGCTTCCAACTGCGGAGTATGTGAGCAGTGTCAGGTCGAGGAGTCTGTGACTCATGTTGTCATTGATTGTACTAAATATAATCAAGAGGGAGCAAATGTGAAGGAAGAGCCGAGGAGGACTGGGGTTCAGGAGTAAAGCACTTATCAGGTTCGTTGAAGCTTCAATGAACCTGATAAGTGGACAGAACCTAAGAATCTTCTTTGAGTTTGTGAAGCAGACTGAAAAGGATCCTAGGATCTAATGTCTGGTCCACACTGGAGCAGAGGGTGGCGATAATGCACCTCATGCGCTGGCTGCCAATCGCCTTCAAAAACAAAGAAGAAGAAGCAGAAGACCCACAATCAAAAACAGTTAACTTGTCATCATATGAGTTTTAAATCTTTTTGAAGTGATCTGCCATTAACTGAAATATTTCCGTTTTGACTCTCTATAGCCAGGATTCACAGCTGACTTCATCAAATAATTAATGCTGTGATAACATCTCCACTCCCTTAGGCTAAATGAAATGTATGATAAGGTCATTAAAAGTATGACATGATATGACAAGCCGTGAATCAACCTTCACTTCTGAGTCACCAGCTGAATGATGACTAGTTAGAGGAATAGGTGGGGTTGGCCTTGGGGCAACACATGGACATGTTTGCTTGTCATGTCTCTGGTGGGTTAAAACACTCATACAAACCTCTAGAGTCAGTTTAGTGATTTACTTTTATATACTATACCATTTCTCTGTTTAACTACACAAGCCGAAGCTCTGGCACAGCGAGGATCAGTGCAGAATGAAACCCGTGGGTGGGGTAGTCCTTGGTGACTTATGACTTCTACCTGTCTGGGTTGTTGCAAGGTTGCTGCAACAGATGAAAATGTTCATACTTTTTCGGTCACGAGTCTTGCATTTACAGAAATGTTTCCATACAAACTACAGAACTGCAGGAACTTTTTTATCCAAGTCTGCTGCTCCATTAATTGTAACATTTCAGTGCAAATTAGTTAAGGAGATCCATCACTTGCATTAAACTCATAAAACGTTTGCTTGCTTGTTCACATTTGCATCTTCATGGCCTTCTGTTCTCTGATCAGTTCACAATGAAGAATGTGAATGTGGTAACTGCACCACTCATGCCTCCATCACATTTGTTTCTGGTCTACTCCAAAATTGAGAAGAACAAGAACTGCTTCCACTAGGGAACAGACAAGTGCTACATGCCACAGTGTACGGCCTGCGCTGCTTCCCAGTAGATTACTGCGTATTGTTTATTTCAGTTATGATGAGGAAACAAAATAATGATAAGGTCATTAAAAGTATGACATGATATGACAAGCCGTGAATCAACCTTCACTTCTGATTCACCAGCTGAATGATGACTAGTTAGAGGAATAGGTGGGGTTGGCCTTGGGGCAACACATGGACATGTTTGCTTGTCATGTCTCTGGTGGGTTAAAACACTCATACAAACCTCTAGAGTCAGTTTAGTGATTTACTTTTATATACTATACCATTTCTCTGTTTAACTACACAAGCCGAAGCTCTGGCACAGCGAGGATCAGTGCAGAATGAAACCCGTGGGTGGGGTAGTCCTTGGTGACTTATGACTTCTACCTGTCTGGGTTGTTGCAAGGTTGCTGCAACAGGAAGGAAGCTGGGGGAGATTCCCCTGTCGCTGACCTCTGTCAGCAGGAATAGTGCAGCCAACATCTGGAGGAGCACCTGCACTCAAACATGCCATATTCAAGGTGTCCCACTGCCATGTGGTACCAGTTATTGGAGGTGCATATGTCTTTGGGTCACTGAGGGTTGAATCAAAAATGAAACAACTATATAGTTTGCTCAGCTGCCTGATTGGCACCACTTGACTTTGTGCTGCATGAAGCTGTCTTTTCAGGTATCTTTGCAAACAATCAAGATTGTTTGCAGAGGTGTGAAACGTTAGTCCATGTCCCTAAATAGGTTACTGCGCGTTTAGTTTTTGTAAAAGCTCTAAATAATTTTCAGTAGTCACAGCATGCTTATGTGTAGAGTCTGGGGAGTTTCTAATTATTTAGTTACTTCCACCAAGGAGGTTAAGTTCAGTTTTCCACAAAACCAACTGAATGGATTTCCATGAAACTTAGTGGAAGGATGTGGGGGGTCAGAAGCCATTTAACTCAGGATTTTCTTTTTCACTTTCTTCAACCTGTAAGCTAGGGCCTTTTTCAACCTTTTCCACAGTTTCCCAGGGAATTACTAATAGATCTTGATGAAAAAAATCTGACACATTCAGCGGATGGATATCTATGAGTGTGTGAAATTTGGTTCGGCTTGATTCAACTTAAGGGGACTGTTTGGCCTTTCTGGGAACTGATTGATCCCATTGAAGCCAGCTTCAAATGAACTTTCTCCCTTTCAATACAGTTATGAACAACAGGTCAGACTGTGCAAAGTTTACAGAATAAGGAAACAAACAAATGTCTGAACAAAAGGTGCATTGTGTGGCACTGGAGTCGTCCTCAGACATGCAGAGCTTGTTGAAGAACGCTGTATGTAGGCTAATGTCATTACCAGATGTGAGACAAGGAGGCTGACTTCCTGTGGTGCTTCTTAACATTCACACAATCTCAGATACACAGAAACAAATAAACACTTACACAGTTTCAGTATGCACACACAAAGAAAATAAAGCAAAAACTCTTTGGAATATTTTAAGAAAACATTTTTATTTCTTTAATGAAAAGAAAGCTAAAGTTTGGGCCTTCTTGTTACAAAATAGATATAATTTACAACATAGATGATATAAAAACATTTCAGCAATACAAAAACTTCACTACATGAATTACTGTACAAAAAAAGCACACTGATCATTCATCAGTTAAGGTCTGGAAAGACTAAGAAAAAAACATCTGTATAAAAAAGACTGATGTCAAAGTCATTTCATAAAAAGAAAAATTCTGTAACTTCAACTCCAAGTGTGTAATGTAATGTAACTGATATATCTGTCAGTCAATCACACTACAGGCTATGATGACCTTTAGTTGTTCTATCTGCTGTAGACATTTTTCCTGACACACTGACGTTTCAAAAATCAACCCCAGCAGAGGTTAACCACCACAGTGGGGGATTTTAATTTTGTGCCCCGCTCCCTCCCACAACATTCTTTCTACCAAGCCGTCTTTGTGAGAGTATCGCTCTCTGTCTTTCTTGTAATCTGACAATCTTTACTTGGCTTTCCTGACATGTAGAGGTGCGGCAGTTTAGCACACCACAGAGTCTGTGATGAATTTGAGGCACTTTGATGTGGAAATAAAAGCAGAGGCAGTCCCACTCGTTCACCACTGACCCAGAAGGTCTTGATGAAAATGTTCATACTTTTTCGGTCACGAGAGTCTTGCATTTACAGAAATGTTTCCATACAAACTACAGAACTTTTTTTTATCCAAGTCTGCTGCTCCATTAATTGTGATATTTCAGTGCAAATTAGTTAAGGAGATCCATCACTTGCATTAAACTCATAAAACGTTTGCTTGCTTGTTCACATTTGCATCTTTATGGCCTTCTGTTCTCTGATCAGTTCACAATGAAGAATGTGAATGTGGTAACTGCACCACTCATGCCTCCATCACATCTGTTTCTGGTCTACTCCAAAATTGAGAAGAACAAGAACTGCTTCCTCTAGGGAACAGACAAGTGCTACATGTCCTCTTTTTAGTGGGAAACCTATTCACACATTTATGGACTCAACCCTTCAGTCTATGTCCTTATGATTTGAAGAGTTTGGGGTAAAGAGCTTTAATCGGAGATGGGGAGGTGATGACATTCCCAGAGGACATGGTCGTCTCTTGTCCCCCCTCTAACTTCTGGGAGGCCACCTCAGTCTTACTGAAGCTGCACTCCAGGAACGGCATCCCGATCTTCTTCACTTGGCCATCTCTGGTCATCAGACACGGCCGACAGAGCAGTCTCAAAATGGCTCGCCTCATGTCCTTGCTGGTTAGCGTGTAGATGATGGGGTTGAGGAGCGAGTTGACCATGGCTACTCCCAGGAAGTAGTCAGCCTTGTAGAGCAGGCGGCAACTGTGAGTTGGACAGAAAAAGTCCAGAAGGAGGAGGAGAAAGAGGGGAAGCCAACAGGCGATGAAGACGCCCAGCACAATGGTGACTGTCTTGAGGAGGGCAATGTACTTCTGTGACTTCCTTGCCAAGCCTTTCCGTATGCTGGCTGACATGCCCAGCCGCTGGCGCTGTGTGTTGGTACGGACAATGCGGAATACTCTGGCATAAAGGACCACAATGGCCAGGAGCACTGCACTGAACACAGATACGCAGCAGAGGATGTAGCTCTTAGCGTAAAGTGGCAGCACTGTAGAACACTGGTCCAGTCTGTGCATGCAGTTCCATCCCAGAATTGGTAGGACCCCCAAAAAGCCTGCGAGGGCCCAACTTGCACCAATCAATGCCAACATTCGTCCCCGCTTGGCTCCATGGTATGGCCTCATTGTCACCATAGTAACATGGCGTTCAATTGCAATGGCCAGGAGACTAATGATGGAGGCAGCCAGAGTGATGAACACCCCTCCTTCCCGGACAAACCATAGTAATGGTGTTAGTTTCAAAGTATTACGTCCGGACATAATAATGTTGGCCATGTAGGTAATCCCAGCCAAAAGATCAGATAGAGTCAGGTTACCCAGCAGGTAATACATCGGCAGGTGGAACTTCTTGTTCCTCCAAATGGCGAGGAGAACCACGGCATTCTCCAAGACAATGAGGAGACACACCACCAGGAACGCGATGCCCTCAGGTTTGAGCCCCTCCCGGTAGCGGTCTTTCTGCAGCTTGCCAGTGTAGTTGTAATGTTCCACAATTACAGAGATGTCCTGGTACTCCCAGAAGAACTGCAGGTAGCCAGGAGAGGATGGAGCGGGGGATGTGGGGAATGTGGATGTCGAGGGCGAAGTCGCTGCATTAGCAGCACTCAAAGCCTCCATGCTTTATGTTGCTTTTCTTCTATTCCGCCTGCAGTCGGTGGCTATGAAGTCATTTTTATTAACATGCTATTGGCAGCAGGGGCTGTGAAGAATTAGTCCAGAGAAAACAAAACAAAAAAAGATACAGAAAGAAAATGCTTGACCCCTTTCAACAGATGGAGGTGTTACATCAAGGTGATATAGAGTAATCCACCAAGATCACTAGATGTTCTCCTTTTTGCCAGAGGACGGTGCTGTTGAGCTCTGTTAGTCCTGGTCAGAGGGTCCAGACTCTGCAAAGACACACGAAAATCCAATTCATTACAGAGCAACTTGAAAACATCACAGACTTGAGTTAAAATAAGTCAACATTCATGCATTTTAACAAGACTAAGTTACATTACACTCAAGCCATTTAGCCAATGGGTGTATATATTTATATTCAGATGTCACACGCCTTTGAGCGGAAATTAATCTTGACTTTGGCTAAACAGCTTGAATGCGAGTATGTGATACTTGTGATGATATGAAACTCAAACTACAGGCATGACCATATGTCGTCCTCTAAAACAGATGAGACCCACGGATTATGGCCATTTGTGTTTGCAGAGCATAGTGTTGTAACGGCCAAACGGACAGTTGTGTTTAAAGTGTATGTCAGTCAGTGCAATAACCAATCGTAACGCATGCAATTAATTTGGCACACATGCAGAGGCTTTTCCCTCCATTCGACTTTCACAGTATAGATGAGGTGCGTTTGAAATGTCCCACACCACACACAATTTAGGACAGAAACAGCACGTCTTAAGTTTATGGCATTTGCAAACCATGATCATAAATACACTGAAAGGTTGCGGTTGAATTATTGTAGCTTTTATGTTAAAAACAATCAGGGTGATTAGGGTTGCATTCCTCTGAGTCTCTGTCGCGTAAGGGAATGTTTTTTCCTGCTTCTTGAGTCATATGTTAACATTTAACAAATGGTCCGGAGACTTTAACCTATTCAGTCTGTTGCAAAAGAATTTGGGAAATGGATGTAACTGGTCCGTGTTGGCACAAACAAGAATGCAGAGTGTTGAAGAAGTATAACACACTGGAGATCATGAATATGAATGGAGATCATGAATAAGTGTTTCAATGTCAAATTATTCTTGATGGGATGTGATCCAGAGAATAGGCCCAGTAAGTCATAATTGCATGCATCAGAATAAAGACAAGATTTTTCTTTTGAAAATATTGACTTAAATTTAGAAAATTTAAAAAGAACATAAACAATATATGTCATGTCAGTGAATTTGGCCTCATGCATATGTTTTTGTAGGAAAATCTCCTTTCAAATTTTGTGAAAAAGTTTTAGCATCCTTTCCTTTCCTTTGGTGTAAATTATTTCATAAACATAAATCATCATAAATCTCTAAAGCAAATTGTTATTGTCCTCCTGACATTCTGTCATGTATAAACACGACACAAATTACACCGCATGAAAAAACAAACAAACATCTGACTCAAATACAGCCAATAATAACATTATCTAATAATATATTACATTAGACATGATGAAATTACCTTGAAATTGTTGCAGCATTGTCCCTTTCCTGCACTTCATTTGCTTTTCAGTGAGGAGAATCCAAACACGAACCCCGAGTGACTTACAGTCAAAACTAAGGCAGAGGGAGTGAAGGGAGACCTTAGTTGAAACATGCAACAGCTTAAGGGGGTTGGTCTATGCAAACACTCTCTCTCTCTCTCTCTCACTCTCTCCCCATCTCTCTCTCTCTCTCTCTCTCTCTCTCTCTCTCTCTCTAGCAGACCTTTATGCAAAAACAGCGATCATCCCGTTAAGATGTCGGTGATGCTCATCAGTGTGATCAGTGGCTCTGATTCCTCAGCCACAGCAGTTGTGGTGTTAGCCTGTAGTTAATTATAAATAGAATAGACAAATGGATAAAAATACAAAAGGGAACTCAAGTAATCGTAAAAGTACTGCAATGACTAGAAGTAAAACCGGGTACTGCCTCTTCCCTAATGCAACAGTCAACTACATCATTCTAGTTGAATTTCTTCCATTTTAAATGTTTCTTCACCAGTGGCACACGTTGCTTTCACTGCAGAAGTCGGGGTATTAACGTCACCTGCAGGCTCTGATTGGATCAGTGGACCGATTCCCCTCTCGTTTCTGACCCTAACACTAAAAATATAAAAACATTGTGATCATGTTACGCAATACATTGAAAGAATGTAGTAGAATAGAAAGTACAGATGATTCTTGATACATGTAGTGGAGTAAAAGTGAAAAGTAACTGAAAGTAAATCTAATTAATTAAAGTACAGATACATAAAAAATTTACTGAATTACAGTAACTAAGTAAATATACCTGGTTACATTCAACCACAGGTGAACACAAATATGATAAAAACTGAATCTCCCTGATTTAATCAAGCTTCTTCTCTTCCTAATACAATGATAATGTGATGACAGCAAGATAAAAACCTTGCTTACATGAGCTTGTCATTAATTCCCATGTGTTCTGAATAAACACTGCATTTCAACACAAAAACATAAGATTAGGAAAACTTTGCTGCCATTTTGCTGGAAGAACCAGTTTAAAAAGAAAGGGCTCAGTATCAATTTTCCGAGCTCTTGTGTTTCCTGAGTTCCTGATTTGTTAAGATCTAGATTTATTGCTCCCACGATTATCCGTTCACAACCCCCTATACTTATGCAGGCGGGGAAGTTGAGTGAATCTGATTCACATGGTTCATGTTGTAATGACGGCATTCCAGTTCTCAGAGCCTGTCAGGGAGATTGTAGCGTGCTGCGACATGCTTCCCCGGCTCACCTGCAAACCTCCCCTGCAGGGCCAGCAGGAGGTTTATGAGGACAAAACAGAGCAGAGGAGAGGTGAGAGGGATGCTGCATAAGCCTCACATAAAACGTGAATTGCTTTGTGTGATGCACATGCTGTCTTGCATGTTCATACTGTGCACATATGATACTGCATGGAACAGTGAGGCACAAACTCACTGACCCTTAAACGTGTCTGCAACTGTTTGGCTTTAGCTGTGATATTCCTCCACCTCCCTGGTATGTCGTTCTTTCAAACAAATTTCCTTACCCACAGTTTTGTGACGGTTGGAAATCCTGCTCTTTGTCCGGCTGATCCTCTGATATGTTACACTGCAGTGTGTGTACACAAACAGAGGCTTCCTTCAGCTAAACCTGTTTGTTGTGGGATTACCTGGTAAAGGTGTAGAATCCTGTTGCTCCATTGTGTACATTTATGTCTGTGCCTGTTGATCTTTCTTCTTTGTCCAGCCACCTCTTCTATATTTTACGCCGTCATCATTGCATGTTCCTCGTCAAAAAGTCGTGTTTGTGCCTGACAGGGTCAAGTGGCTGCTTTTTAGGGCCCTGATAATGTCGGTTAAGTGTGACTGTTGACATACCGGCACACACTGAACCAACAGATCAAATGATCACAATACCCGAACCGACTCATGAAAAAAAGGACAGTGCGCTTTGTATTGAAACGGGATCAGTCCACGCTGTTGGCTGAAAAACATAAAAACATGAATGTCTCCCATCACAAAGGTACTGCTACAGCCTACTAACGTCACTGGGAAGCTAGAAGGCTGCAGTGCTATTCAAAGTATTGTGTCCATTCGTTATTGTATGTGTGAGCACTATTGATGCATGGATTGCATAGACTGGGCTGATGAGTCAAGAATACATTTGGATTAGGATGACTTCAGATCCGATTCGTGCATCTCTAGTGTGCAACTACATGAATGTGTGTTACAGCGGCACAAGTGTGTGTGTGTGTGTGTGTGTGTTTGTCGCTACCAGCAAGTGGTTGTGCGTGTCTAAGTCATCATTGCCAAACATCTTTGTTTCATGTCTATTATGCAACCTCTGAGTTGGACATTGGTCTTGTTGGTCACGATAATCCTGCCCCCCTGATGTAAGCAGTTCTCTTTTCTAGATGAGCAAAGTGTTGGTGCCAGCTTCAAATAGTTTTTCTGGCCAAGAGCCAGATCTTTGGCTGTTGAAACACAAAGAACTGGTTAGAGACTGGCTCAGAATCCGCCCTTGAACTCCCTTGGTGGGAAAGGGGTATGTTGTGTACGTCTTGTGCGTGTAAATGTGACATGCTTTACCCACACTCCCCGCAGTCTGTACCGCTGCGCGTAGGAGATGAGCCCTTTCAGGAGACCATTAAAGTGTAATATCCTGTCGGGGTGAGCGCAGAGGTCTCACATCAAAGCCTCGGAGAGAAACTGGACTTTGACAGTGAGGATGAGTAGTCTAACAGACTCACAGGACTCACACTAACCTGCACTGGAAGGAAAACCTGTCCTCTTTCATCTCCTTGTCTTGATCTTCTGAGGGTTACTCAGTCTGGTCTGCGTCTGCTTCCTTGTTACTGTTTCTTTTTTTTAATCTTCACTCCCAGTTGACTCATGTTCATCATGTCTTTCTGTGTTTTATATGATGGTGTAACTACACTTGCATGGATATCCCTCTCTGGTATTCTTAAAATATGTTTTTGGCTACACACATGCACACACTGCTGTGATGCTGACTGCTGAGCCAGCTCTTCTTAGGTGTGGATGCAATGTTGACCTTGATGAACCAGTTATGTGATCAACATGACCGTTTGTGGTGCATGAGGGTTTTATTGTATATTTGGCCGACCACAGCCCTCTGGTGATTTGACTCTACCAGAGTAGTGATGTTATGGTGGCTAATGTAAGTTGGCAGTGCTGGTGGCAACAAGGTTTTAGCCGTAGCATTAATATTTTCATGCCCTTGATGTCTTGCAAGCCTGTCTGCAGAGGACATGGTTGTCAAAAGTAGGTGCACTCTGCCATCAAATACTCTGGGAAATCAGGACCACCTACAGTTTGAGAGATGGAAACATGGAATCTTAATGGTGCAGTTTTGAAGGTGAATTTTTGACTTAACAAAACCCGACCCGCACTTCCTCTCTGTGCAATAAAGCTTTAAAATACCCAAGATATTATTTCACAGCTTTTGCATGTCAGACATTCATGAGGGTTGCGGTTTTCACTACCTACAAGGCAAAGGGATATTAATATGGCATTTTAAAATACTTTTTTCCTGTCGTCTTTTCCTGTCTTCTTACTCATCACCTAAACACTTCAGGCAGGGGTCTTTCCAAGGCTATCGCACCCCTGGACCCTCCTGCAATCCATCACCACTCAGTCCTCAGTTGTAATCCACTGATAAGTCCTCAAAATCAAGACTAGCCAGACCAGCTCTGTGACGATAAGAAAACATTCCTCACTTCTAGCATTTCTGTCTCCTTCTCTTTCTTTGTGCCTTTTTTTCCTGTCACACAACAGACTCCTCTTTAACCCTATGCTCCGCTCGCCACATTTCCATACAGCCTCACTGAAGCGTGATGTTTACTTTCCAGTATCCAATCACTCCATGGGCTCGGGGGGTTGTGTTGCATGACCTAAGACAGTCCAGCCCACTCATCAGTGCATTGTTTGTTTGGACTTTCCTGCGGTCTTGCTGCGGTTTGCGGTCCGCTGAAGAGCGATTTATGAGGATCTGCGTTCTTTTGAAGTGATGGCAGGGCACAGTGGCTTCAGAAGGCTGGTTGAGTCGAGGAATGAGTTCATAGGGAAAGTTGGGGGAGGGAGGGGGGTTGTGGAAGAGGGGTACAGGCGAGCTGGTCTTCTTCTGACGACAGCTGAGCGGTTGCCGGGAGATGCAGCGAGGAGCAATGAGCCTTCGCAATTAAGCTTGATTCTTGCAGGAAATGACCCCCTATTGCTCCAATTACAGTGATAACAGCAGATAACACCTTGGACAAAGAGAAGCCAGTGGTCTGTGTGTGTGTGTGTTCATTGCATGCATGGAAGTATACCTGTGCATGTACATCTGTTTTCTGTGTGTTTTCATAGTTTGCGGAAGGCAGACATCTGAACCGGTCTGCAGTTTTCATCCAGTGGTTTCCATCCTCCAGTGTAGGGGTGGTTCGGGTCACTGAGCACTCTATTGGTGAGCCAGTCTATTTCTTTTGGCTTGGCTGTGTCTCAGCGCTGAAGCTTTGTTGGGTGAGTGTGGCTGCTGTCTGGATGTGTTCACTCCTGCACTGGCAGACTGTACAGGACTAATGAGATCCAGATTGAGAAACTTTCTTGGTTTAGTGTTGACCAACCATCTAGCTCAACCCTCAGGATGATGTGTTCATTCTTCATTCTACCTCACAACCCCACTCGTGTCCCTGAGGGCATCTGGGCATGTGCCTACCAGTTAGAGACGAGACATACTCTTTCATGTACATGCAAATACACACATCTACCCACATGGAAGAAAACTGCTCCACCATAAAACACAGCTTTATCTTCAAACAGTTCAAATGGCACTCAGTGGAGCGCATAACTTGGCCAGGGCTCAACAGTCTTCTTAAGTTAATCAAACTGAACCAAATTGAACACACTCATAGAAATCAGTCCCCTAAACATGCCTGATTTAAAAGAAATCAAGATCCATGTATTGAAAATGTCAATCAAACAAACAAGCAAACAAAGACGCCCGATCAGGATTTGTTCTTTGAGTTTGTCAGAATTTATATTGAAATTATTTTCTGTTATGATATATACAAATTTGTTCAATTAGTCAGGTAGTCTTAACTATCTTTATAAGCTAGTAATAAAATTGACCAAAAGGATTTAGCTTTAAAGCTGCACTAATCATCAATGTAAATGCTAATTCCAGATATCTCTGTTTGTCTTTCTGTATATGGCTGTCATACCTCAAGAACTATTCTTCTTTACAGCTTCACACTTGGCTTGTGTATTGTTAGTGGCCCAATAAACTGCAGTGTCAAATCTTGTGCAATTTGGACACAAGATCTGTTCATGATTCAATATTATTAAAATTTGAATAAACAGGCGACCGGTTCTCTGTAGCAGAGAACCGGTCTCTGGAGGCTAGGACTCATCAGCATTAGTGACATGGTCGATCATGACAATGGCGGGTTAATGACAACGGGTGCGTTAACAACAAAAACAACACCTGATTCTCCAATTTGGGGTTCTGTGTACTGTTTATTTCTATTTATGTATCATTTTCTACAGGAGTTGGTGGAGAACAAAACAGACCTAAAAGTAAAGAGTTCATGGTTTGTCAGGGGTCCACACAACTCTAAAACTCTAACATTGCTCTGTGTCTACGATGGTGTAAAATAACCAGTTTGCATGTTTTCTACATCAACTTTAAAGTAAAGTGTCACTGCTCTGTGTACCGCTTGTGCAGCCACCAAAGGACTTCAAAAACTAAATAAAGATTTAACTTAATCCAACATAAATGTACCCACAACTTTACCCAGTATGTTTCACAAGCATTTTGTATATTTACATTTATGTTATAATATAATACTTATATATTGCAATGGGATTATACATTTGCAAACAGCTCATACACATCTTTGCTTACCCACATGCACACACACAGATTCTATCCTCATGGAGCCCTCTTGAGACATGATGGTAATCGGAGGAGATGGGCGGACAAAGACATTACAACCGCACGGCAGCCATATGAATCCCTTTGGGACGCTCACTCAGGGTTTTTGTTGCTTGATCGAGTCTTGCTCTGTTTCTTTTTGGGCCCCTTGAAATTCCATCTTTCTCTGTCTTTTAAAGGAAAAAGAGAGAGAGCAGGAAAGCTGCAAACCAGTAAGAATGTAAATTAATGCCAGATCTCCAAGTTCCGACCCCTTTCTGCATCCCAGAATAATTTGTAAAATAAACGTGCAGTCGGGACGCTGATAAGGTGAGAGTGAGGAGAAGTGCAGGCTCAGGCCTGAAAGGTTTTATTTGTTTTCTTTTTCCCTCTGTTTCTTCTTCTTAGTCTCCCTTCTCATTTTCATCTTTTGACCCCCACTCACTTTTTCCCCTCTGTAACCCTCTCTTTGTTTCCATTCTGGAGGTGTTTTATATGTGAGAAGCTCAGGCAAACATGGGCACAGTGCCAGCTCAGTTAACCAGAGACTAAGGTTAGCGTGACTGGAAGTGATTTGAATTGAAGTCTGATTTCGTCTCTTTTGATTTCCCCCAGTGTTTGTAGTTAAAGAGCATACCATTCAGAAATGTCTGAACAATTATCCCCTCACATCTCTTTTGAACAAATCCAAATCGAAGCTGGCAGCATTAATGGTTATAAGACTTTCTCCTAAAGGCGTTTCAGTCAGTTCAGTTCAAGTGGTAAATCTGACCTTTGAATCAGGTTAGCTGGTGCCAGTATGACATACAGTTAAAGGAATAGGGAAATATGCTGCTTTACATTGTTGCCACATACATTGGAAGATAACACTCATGTCTTTATGCCTCAGAAATACGTTGCTTTTTACCCAGACGTGATTAGCCTAGCATTGAGTGGAAGCCAGGCATATACTGCACCCGCTAATTATTAGTTACAGCATATAATACAACTTGTCTTCTTTACTTAACTGTTATATCGATATAAACAAGTTTATAACAAGTTTATAAACCGAGGTTTGTGCCTTTGTTTCATTGTTTACATTTCATCCAGTTAGTTTTGGTTTCACATTGCAATTTATGGATCACCTTTTTCTTCTTCTACTGTTAAATTCTGTATCAACTTCCTGCCATTGGCCCAAAAGTTCAAACTATCAAAAAAAGGTTTTCCTAAACGAACCGAATCAGTTTGATCCAGTCCCAGAGACAGGGGTCCAAAGCACCTTTCACACCTGTTATGTTGGTGCTGACCAGACAAGTGTGTGCAACCCTCCATAAATTATCAAGCACAAATTGATATGCTCAATAAAGTTGATTCAAAACACTGCTACTTTACATACTTGCTAGAATCAAAGATGAAGGGTTCAGCAACAAGCTAAACATGTGTTGTTGGTGTAAGCTGTGTTGTTATTGCATTTCAAGCTTACTTGTTCTGTTTTACAATGGGGAAAAGATCAGCAGCTCATAATTCACCCTCTAACTGGGCCTGTAATATCTGTCACGCCTGACCTTCCTGCCAACGGACGCCTGAGAGACAACAGAGGCACTGGAGAAAGAGAAATTGTTAATCAAACAACTTATAACACACACTGCATTTTAATACAGACTTTTAGGTTATATAAGCCTGCACTTCAAGTAGGATCTCTGATAGGCTGTTTCGTTTTGAGCGACACCCTGGCTCTTTCAGCGAGCCCATTAGACAAAGTCAAAGCTCTGATGTCATTCAAACTCTGCAACCAATTATGTGCGGTTGAGAGAAATTCAGATGCAGAAACTTAATGTTTTCCTCGGGTTTCTGAGCCCCTGCATCTGTGTGTCAGTCACCCCTCTCTTTACTCCCTGAGCCCCACTACCTCCACCACCACCTCCCCCTCCTCCAGAAACCACATTTCAGAGCTGCTTGTTCCATTGCGAGCAGTGAGATGTCAGGTCACGAGCTCACCAGCAGCTGGGTCCTGTTTCACTGTGCTGCGGTGCATTTTTAGTGCAGGTTTCAGTAAATGGGGTGTCACGAGTGCAACAGCAGACTGTACAAAGACACAAACCAGCCGGCCTCTTGCAGCTAATTTGCTCCACGGTGAGACGTGAAAGAAAAGCAAAATACATTTTTATTTTATCTGTGTTCTAAATGTGAACTACAGGGTTTCCCCCTACTCTGCCTTGAGCAATCGCAGCAGCAGCGTAATCACATCTGCCTACACACTGACATGTATGGGCATGCACACACACACACATAGTCACACAGAGAACCACATGGGAATAGGCTAAATTCATCCAAAGCCATGTTTGACTCCTCATTTTTCAGACAACCCTTCACTTTGCCCTCCTGCTTCAGGCGATCAGAAATAGACCCAGCTGACAGCCAGCAGGGACCTGAGAAACCTCCAGATTCACAAAGTTCCAGGTCAAAATTCCATCTGTGGAAAATCAGTCCGTTTCTCACGTTTTCAGTTACATCCCGATTTGATTGCAAGCCACGACCACTTAAGGGATCTGCTTACTTTGCACGTATATGTCCAGACAAATTCAAATCTTACCGTTGTTCGCTTGTCAGCACTGTGCAGTTGCAATCAAAGTTGTTGAGTCAACTCAGCAGAGGGGGTTTCAAATCAGGCGCTGGTCCAGGGAGCTCACTTGCTTAAAACCAAACATCCTGGCTCTCCGAATTTTACTCGTTGATCCCACAGACCTTTTGGCAGGTCTGTCGTATAGCTTTCCTCAAACCCACAGAACTTGTAAATTCAAGTCATGAAGCCAAAGCGTCCAAAGCTATCCAAAAAGTCACGATGAATTACAGGAGAATGTGTATAATATTACATTTTACTCAAGAATATTTCAATTAGCGTAAATGTAAATGTGCTGGAACATGCAGATATTCCCTACTATCAAACCTGGTGGTTGGGTTTCATTTTAATGTTTCTTCAGGGGAACTTCAAGAGAAATGTTTGGGATAATACAGTTGAAATCCTACACTTAAACTGCTTTCAGACATGCATTGAACTCCAGACAATCTCCTGAAATTATCTAGAGGGGATTTATGTGAGATAGAAAATGTCCAAGTCAGTTGGTGCGGACATTCTCCAGAGTTTTTGCTGCCAGCCCATGTGACAAAACAGCAGGATATTGTATGGCAGATTCACCACGAACAAGGTGCCACGTTGATGACGACTCTAACACACGGCAGATGAAAAAAAAAAGAATAGAAATATCTCAGGATGAAAAAGAGGTGACATAAACGTAGAAGACGCAGGCGAAAATGTCCACTTAGAAAGACAGTGAGATTGAAGACACTTTTCCAACCAGCCCCCTGGTAAAAACTCCAGAGAGTGTACGAGTGAGCCCATGTGAGAACACAGCAGGATATTATCAACACGTTGATAACGTTAAAAAAATGCGATGGACACAAAACTGAAATAACAAAAACAATACAAATATCCCAAGATGAAAAGAAGAAATCGACGATAATGTCAACTTAGAAAGTCAACGAGATCTGAGAGCTTTTGGCGAGAAGGGCAGATGCAGGTGTGGATGTGCTGTAAACAAAAGCACGTGATTTCTGCAGCGGAATTTGCACATCATGTCCTGCCTCCCACATGCTCTACCCAGACGCCTCCCCTCACCAGGACACTCCGGACATTTTCTTGTTATGAACGCTTCAGACCCAGAGAATCTCCTGCTGCGCTCTTTATATGTTAAAGGCGAAGTCTGAAGAAAGTCTGCATCCGATTGACCGATCATTTTCTGGAGTTCATGTCTGAAAATGGCTTGGGATGTGCACAATGTATCTTATAAAGTTTAAGTTGTTATGGACCAAAATGTTCATACTTTGTCCTTTTGAAAGAATGGTTTCACATTGTGGGAAATATTTACATTCTTGTCAAGATTAAGAGCGGAAGATTGATGAAAGTCCGGATCCAATTGTCCAGACTTTTTCCGGAGTGCATGTCTGAAAACGGCTTTAGTGTTTTGTCTGTATTGTTGTGTGTCACTACCAATCAGCACCATGGGACTGCAGAGATCAGCGGGTCACTGTGAGTTCCAGCTCCATGTCTTATTTTGGTGTTTTGTTTGGGTGCTTTTCAGGAGGGAGGGTATTTTAGTTTTCCCAGTGACTGATAGACCTCGATGTTTACGGAAGCACAATTATACGAGTGACTGGGCAGCATGCTGGTCCCAAATGAGTCCCCAGGGGCCACCCTATAACAGTTGAAGTTTGGAGAACGAGTAGCTAGTGTCTTTGCTAGCTGTTATAAACCATTTTACTGTTCGCTAACAGTGCAGCCACTGTGCCGGGCCTCTGTTTGCAAGGTCTCCCATACTTAATGTTAGTATTGAGAGGGAAGAGGTATTTTTACATGTGGTGGAGAAGCTGGAAGAGAAGCCGGTGGTGATGGATTTCACAAGTTTCCTGATGTGCCTCTGACATTCCCACTGGGACTTGTCATCTTGGACCTTTCCCCTCACCCCCTCCCCTAAACGGTACAATGCCAGGAGCAATTTAGAAGGATAGAGGAGAAGGAGGGGGAAGGATAGTGCAGGGACGAATAAAAAGAATGTCAGTTTGAAGAAGAGCGGAAGAGAAAGCTGGACGGCGATGAAAAGGACAACACCAAGAAGAATGTTGATGCATTGATTTAAGTATTAGCCAGTTGCTCATTGCTTTTCTCCGACCTCACACATTAAACAGAATTAATGAAGACCTGAAAAAGAGCTGTGAGTGCTTCTCTCTCTCTGTGAACAGCCAAGAATATGCCAGTGTCTGAAGAGAAATGGCACTCTTCTCTGGAGCTTGTTTAGACTAGAAGAAAAGATCCTCCATAATTCTTCACACTGTCATCTAGTGTCTTTTCTTCTTCTATTACCAAACCTTCCTTCCTCTCTGATCGCCGTGCTTTCCAGGGCCCTGCACATCTGTGCTTATGTTCCAACAGGAAAACATAAAATCCGCTGCAACACTGAGGCGAAGCGATTTTCTGCATCAGCTGTGGTGCGTCTTTTAGCGTGGTGCGTTTAATTATCTCACTAAGGACACACAGTGTACAGAACGTGCACTTACAGTGATTCCACTGGTTTGGTGTTGGTCTATAAATCATTAGCTTTAAGTTTGTATGTCCATGTTCTGCAGCAGGGTGTATGAGACAGGGATGGGGATGCATTGTGATGTACTGCTTAGTGTGACTGTGAGAATCAGCTGGACGTCCAGCAGTGCTCTCTCCTCAACAGGGGGGGGGGGTTGTTTACTGTGCTGTCTGCTGTTTTACTCTTCCGTTCTCACCCTGCCCTCACTCCTACTTTCACTATTTCCTCAAACCCCCTCTTCCTCCTACTCCCCCATGCCTCAGCTCTTCTCTCAGCAGTTCACTTTCTCTGGAACACAGTCTTCTGTTCGACTCAGCTTGCTTGTGAGAGTTCATGTCAGCTTTGGGGCTTAGACTATGTGTGCTAAGGGCGTCTGTTTGCTTCAGACAAAGAGCTACTCGGATCATCAAACAGCATCTAAACCTACGAGTTGTGTCTAGAAGATTATTCCAAAACAGATCATCCAATAAGCATGACTACTTCACAAGGCATTAGGCATGGTGAGCAGAGTTGATAAAGTTTGCAGGATCTGAACTTATCTCCCCATTTTCCTTATCCACACATCTAATTCTATCACAGTTTATGTGCTCAAATAGGTGCAACACTATGAAGTCAGAGACAGACTATCGAAAGGTGTGAGACAATCTCATTCCTCTCCACAATACAACGCTATTTGGAACAGCTATAAAGACTTTGCAAAAACGTTGTGACCTTCCCTGTAACCAAATACATACTCTGCTGACACACATTTACATGACCTGTGTTGTCACCAGCAAAGACTGAAATTTAAAAATTAAGAATGGCAAATTAAATAAACCGTAATGCAACTAGAAACTCTAAAATAGGTCAAAATCAATTCAGAATAAACATGCAGCCTGACGCCTGACACATGAAAGGAAATACAGTAATGATGTGATCATCCTAATAAAGTCAATTTGAATGAGAAGGAAAAAGATTATAGGAGCTCCCTTTCCCATGATTACTACTTCTCTGTCCAGTTCAGTGCAGGATTTTGTTGGTTGGTAATATTTGGACGAGTCCACTGGAAACAGAATACAGATGGGGACCAAATCTCCCTCCAGGCTATCGCTCAAACTCCATCTCCTCCAGGACAGCTGACGATTTCATGCTCATTCAGGACCACTCTTTTCCTGTATCTATGTTACATGGGAACAAAACAAGCCAACGGCAACAAAGTCACAAAACGTTAGCATCACATGTGTTTTGATTAAGATGCAGACATTGACTGTGAGATTTTCATTATGTTAAAAAACAAGTTTGAAGCAGATTAATTTATAGACTAATCTAACTACTATTACTCTGTATAGCATTGGTGGAGGAAGTACTCAAACATTTTACTGAAGTAAAAGTACAATCAAACTGAAAAAATGTTTTTAAGTTAAAGTATTAACTCTTTACTTGATTAAAAGTAAGTACTTGCTTTCAAATATACCCTAAGTATTATCAGTACTTGCTTGTCCACTGCCTGCTATGGTCCTTGTGACATTTTTGTTGTCATCTACCCATGTCCACAAGGGTGTGCATGGACGCCTATGCGGACTTCCGCTTGCAGCCAGAAATTTTTTAACCACGGTGACTGTTTGTGTTGACTGCGAATGCTCCAGGTACAATACATCTACCTACTGAGAAGGAATAGAACGTGGGATCAGGTACGCATGGAACACCCGCCTGAACGTTCTAGTATGAACTGTGCACATGAACGTGTGACCAGAATGAGTAAGCAACTACCAGCGGGCACGTAACATGACGTATAGTCAATTCTCAATGTTACCTGCTCGCTCTGATCAGTGGACCAATTCCAATTCCCCTCGTTACTGAATACTTTAAAAAGTATTTAAAAAAACAACGTGAATATGGAACGCAATGCATTGTAAAGATTTTGCGGAGTATAAAGTACAGATATTTGCTGATTAATGTAGTGGAGTAAAAGTGAAAAGGACTCAAATATTATTGTACTTTATTACAGATACATGAAAAATGTACTAAAGCATGGTAACAAAGTAAATGTACTTGTTACATCCCACCACTGCTTTCTAGGCAAACATCCTAAGTCACACGTGTCATGCCAGGACATGGAAGAGTGATTAAGGGAACAAAGTAGATTAAATCTCCAGGCGGGACATGTTTATTTGGGTTCTTGTTCAAGCGCTCCCTAATGCAGATGTGATTTTCCGATGGCTCTTAACTGGTTTATAAAGATAAACACTTCACCAGCCTTTACGTTTCTGTAGGAAATTGTGCAGGACAGGAGGTTTACGGATACCTATGGCCCACACATGAGTATTTGCATATGTTAAGGTATGTTTTTTCTGTGTGTGTGTGTCTGTGTGTGTGTGTGGCTGTAATGATGCCCCAGGCCAAAGAGGCAGGCAGAGTCATGTGCTCCAAAAAAACAAAAATATTTTCACGAAGCAAAGTTCAGCAACAGTATCTGTGAACTTTGACTTTTCCTTCTTAATGGGGATTGCTGAGCGCTTGTTTTCATTCTTGACATTTACCTCGTTCCCACTTTAACGCCCCACCCTCTGCTGAGAAACCCCTCATCCAGGCCTCAGAGCCCAGCTTCACATATTTTTTAGATGTGACCGCTTGTTTTTCTTTGTGACACTGTGCCACAGCTCCTAAGAGCTACATTAACATCCATTTAAACAATTAAACCAGAATGCATGAAGAGTTAGCACGTTGCCGCTCTCCAGCCAAATATGTAATTGAGCTAATAGCAGCTGTTCGAGCCGGATCTTATAACACATTCATATGTTCCATTAGGGGCTGCAGTCGCGAGCCAGCGGTGGAGTGACTGGCTCCAGATGTTCTCCATGGCAGTGGAACAAGCCTCACAGGATACAACATAGGAGATGAGGAGATGTGTTTTCTGTCACAGGAGAATCGTCCCTGGTGATTTTAAATACCCAAAAAGGAGCTCTATTTTTACCAGCTTCAAACGTGTTGCCTGTATTTAATCAGGAAGCCTTTCTTTGCCAAATCCTCTCCAGCAGTCTCATCTGAGGAGCCGAGCTTTCCAAATGAAAACACCTCGAATGATTATGTTATTATATTCTAGTCATGGGAAACTGAGCCCTGTGGGTGTGAGTAAGTCACATTTGTGACAGTAAGCATGGAAACAGGTTTGAGTGGCTCAAGAACAGATCTAAGTGAAGGAGACTCTTCCATCAATGTCCTGCCCAGCCTCACTATTACAGGATGTTTGTCTGGTGGTCTTTGTGTGTGTCTGTCTTTGAGAAAACATGTCCTACGGCAATTTAGTCAATATTTGTTTGTTCCAGATGTAAAAAATGTCCATTGTTTGTGAAGAGAAATCGGCCTCTGATTAGCAGCATGTAAACTGCTGCTGCCGACTCCACCGCGGGTAAACTTGGTCCAAACCAGACAGCTGTGTTCTCAGGGGAAAGTTATTCACATCACTGCTCTCCTTAGGCTGTTCATGTAGAGTCAAGCTTTCAAACATTTCTCTCACGACTCAGGAATTCTCTCTTTTTCTCAGCAAAAAAAGCCTGTCAATGACATAAAAGATGATTATTCAGATCATTTTTCCATCTAGTTTGTATTAGTTTGAACTCCATTTTGTTCACCACACAGGATCATTGTTTATTGTTTACAAATGACCGGATTACCGCCTATCAAACAAGACATGTTCTTTTGTTTGTGTGTGTGTGTGTGTGTGTGTGTGTGTGTGTTATATTTGTGTGTATATTGTGCATTCCTAATAACCTGCATTGTCTGTTTTGCCTGCTCATCAGTTCTGGTAGCTCACTCATGCTGATAACTTGAGCCCCAGGCCTGACAACAGCTCATCAAAAGAAGATTTCACCAACTAACTGTAGAACTGTCAAGCACTGGAAAGGCAGTTACAGACTGTACAAGTGATATAATCTTTTTCGCCCCTGTTTTATGACTACAAATCATTTGCATGTATCCGTCACATTGCTGCCAGTGGCTTCCAGGCAGCCATGATTTCTGTCCTTTGTGTTTGACATAAAAAATGAACAGAATCTTAATATTCTATTGAAATGATTTGCAAAAACAATCACCCGAAGAGTAGAAACAGCAGAAACATATACAAAAAATTATTTCTAGTGACACAAAAAGTAACTTTGCAGGGAACTGTGTTGGCCATTTGGGCTTTGACACCTTTCATGTGTGGTTCAGACCTTCAGACTTTTTAGCCTGAACCAAAATAGCATTTGTGAAAGGCGTTGGGCCAAAATTCAGACCAAAAGAGGCTGACCTGGTTCCGGTGTTAACACTTCTTAGCATAGTTGGGACTTTTAGACCAGTTGCAGGAAGTTGAAACTGCATTCAACCATAGAAGAAGTTAAGAAGCAGAAGTGGCACATAGGATTGCTTGCAGTCTTCTCAGACAGTATAATTTTCATTTTGCTGATAGTAATACCGTAATGATATTTTAGTGGCAATGAAATTAATGAAATGAGTTGGTTCATACATTTACTTCATTGTATGCACGTTATTGAAATAGCAAATACAACACCCAGATTGACAACATGCAGACATCAGACACTAAACCTATCAATGTCAAGTTTAGGTAGATGCAGCCCACGTAGGTGATGACGACAGGAGGTACGTATATATATAAAAGTCTTCAGTCGGCTCCCTAAATTATGATGTGAAACCAAATCTTACCAGATAAAAGTACAAAGACATGAACATTGGTACGGAACTTGGTCAGATGTGAAAAACATAAATTGCTGATGTTATTAATCAACATGCAATTGATGTAATTCATTGCAACATACCCATCATGGGGGGAAAAAGAATAAGGAAATCTAAAAAGCAGCACTCAAGAACTTGAAAATCCATGTTCATTTACTTAAAAGACCTTACATATTGAACTAGAATGGCACTCAGCCAAGCACAGAGCTCTGCCAAGGCTTAACAATCCTACACATGACCCTTCTTATGTTAAAGGGCTCTGATTAAAAAAAAAAACTTCCTGGATCCACCCCTCAACCAAAATTTTATGGTTTTTTTCCAGGCCCAGGCTGCATCGCTCTACCAAGTGGAAATCGGTTTAGTCGTTTTTGCGAAATAAACCAACAACCAAGGAACAGGCACAAGTGAAAACATAACCTTTAGAGAAGTATTAACTATTTTAGAAACACAAAGCTGACACATTTTTGAGTCCCAACCAGCACTGGGACATTTACTTTTTTCCGCACAGTGCCAATGTGGAAGTTACTCCTGTGTCAGGCAATGTGGTTTTAATGTGCCACATCTTCTCATCTGTGCGTAGTTATCACCAGTTGTGTTCTCTTGTGGTGTTGGGTAATGTGGCTCTGATCTCAGGAGCTAACTGCTCCTTAAGCAGTCGACTCAACTGTTAATCTTAAATTTCAAGCAGATCTGGAATCAAGAGAAGAGTTTTGCCACATCAGAGCTTCAGTAGTAGGTAATTTGAAGAACTGGTGTCTGGAGAGTTTTTTAAATGATGCAGTCATTGGGGTCGCTCATACGATTAACGATGCTAATGTGGTTAACATCTGCTTGCTCACAGTGAAACACATTCAGTTTGATGAAGAACTGGATGCATGTGTGTGTTTCATGTAAACAAGAAGTGAAACAAAGGAAGAGCTAAGTTCTATATGATCATCTTTTCTGTCTTTTATCTGTTAATAGACAAACATTTTGCGGATGTTTGCGAGCTAACATTTCCGGAACAAGCAGAAAGTTAAGATTCGTTCAGATATGCACTGTAGTTAGGATATTTTCCTGAAACTTTCCAGAGGGGCTGTATGAGAGACTGCAAATGTCAACTTTTTGTGGTAAAATGTCCAAACATAAAAAGTGAGAAAACAGCAGAAAGAATTCCGGAAAATCCGCAAGCTAGTGGGAGTGTTGATGTTCCTAACACGAGACAGATGCAAAACTGACAAACACATATCTGAGGGTGATGTGTTATACATGTCGAAGACCCAGGCGAATGTGTCAAATTGGAGAGAAAACGAGATTCCAGAAAGTTTTTGGATGAAGAGCCAATGCTGGTGTCGATGTGCTGGAAGTCACATGATTTCTTCAGCGGAACCTAAACATCATGTGCTGCCTCCTGCATGCTCTACCAAGACACCCCCCCTCCCCCTCGCCTGAATGTTTCCTGCTGCGTTCTTCCTATGTGAAAGGCGAAATCCGATTTTTGTCTGACAACATATTTAGCAGCGACAACAAAAAAGCTAAACAAAAGGCTTTGATTGATCAGATAGGGATAATGTGCATTTCATCCAGTAGTAGCTGTGCTTATACAACACAGACAGCAACTGATTAAGGCCGATGACAAGTCTCACTCCCAACTGCAGCTCCCTCTAAATGTTTCTTCTTACCCCTTGCAAGAGTAAGCACATTTTGAAGACAAAGAGTGTGTGGGGAGTGACACTGGTGTTTAATGAGCTTTGCTTTCAAACGGGGGAGTGAGACTGTAATGGTGTCACAAGATCCCTTGTTTACATTAACAGCACTCTAAGTAATCCAAATCTGTTAGGTGCTGCTTTAATGACATGGAATTAATGTCAAGTATACAACATGGCAGTCGACAGACCTGTGACTGACTGCACGGCCTTCCTGTGATGTCACATCCCTCACTAATGATCCCTACAGAGAGAGAGAGAGAGAGAGAGAGAGAGAGAGAGAGAGAGAGAGAGAAAGACATTCCCCACATTCTTGCTGCAGAGTCAGTTACTGTTCTTGAGGCTATGGTCATAGTTAAGTTTCTCACCGCTAAGCTTCATCACCGGCCAACCAGCCGATCTCTGCTCGAAACCTCAGTCGTAAATCTTGGTGAATTACTGCTGTTTTTCACAACTTGACCCACCCTTGACCATCACACCATGTATTTCAAAGTTTTATCCTTTAGAAGCCAGTTTACATAGATTTTAGTTGAAAACAGCAGAGACAGAGGGAAACCTTTGACTTGGAACACACTGTAACTGCTGAACTCACTTTACACTTTACAGCATTGCCCATTTTGGTTTCACCAGGGTTCGAGTAAAAGCTTTTGTGTGAGCAAGGTTTACACAGTATAGGCCTAGTTGTTAACACCACCATGACTAGATAACAGCTGCTACACCAGACAGATCTTCATTTGGCATGAAGATCCTCCTGGTCGTCCATTAGATTCGACTCCATTTCACTTTCCTCAGACTCCTAGGGCCATCAAATCAAGGTTTCCTGTCCAAATGGCAAACCACTGTGACATCACCCATTGATTTGTGAAGCCATGGATTTGGCATTTTCTCCTGCGCCTTCTTGGTTTTTTGAAACCAGATGTAAACTTATTTGGAGGAGCTGGGGTTGAGCCTGACTGAGAGCTCAAGGACACGCCCACCTTCAACCTGCACCCATTGGACGGTACTGGGTGTCAATCACATGGTATCCACGCCCAAATGCATATTGTGCATTATGGACTATTTTACTCTTAATAGGACCATAATTTACAAAATGATGCTGTATTGAAGAAGACTTGAAACTAGTGATAAAGATCGTAAACGCCTAAGGAAAATGTTTACTGGCGTTAGAAATTAAGTGAGAGGCTCTCTGTATATGGGCTCTAGCTACTATTGATTAGCGAAGGTCTGTCTCTATTTTCCAAGATAGTGGGTTAGCAGTTGGCTTGTGATCAAGAGTAGATCACCAAGAGTTGATCACTAGGTCAAAACGTCACTTGAAAACGTAGCACTTTCTGCAGAGGGGGATAATGGATTGTGGGCGTCACTCTGCCACATCGCTCTGAGTCTGTATGACAGATTTCTGATTGTAGCAAAGAGAAAAACATAAAGTAACCAGTGAGACACTCCATGCTGTCATTATCCTAACGATGCGAACTGTAAAGCTAGCATGTCCCACTCTGCGTAAACACATTGTGTTGTTCAGCCCTGCTCCTAGACAACTGGAGCCATCAGTAACCACCACAGAAACCCAAGGCTCTCTCCTTATTAAAGATCTGCCATCATCCACGGTCGTTTTCATAAGCCCCTCTACTCCCTCCTCTCTTTCCTGCACTCCCCCCCTTCCCCTCTCCCCCCTCTTCTTTGTGGGTTTGGGGTTGGCGAGTGTTCTGCGTCTCAGAAATTGAGGCCCTCTATTTCTCTCTCTCTCTCTCTTTTCTCCCCATTTTTCTCTTTCTTACTGCCCCCTCCACCCACCCTCTTCTTCCTCTCTCTTTCCTTCTTTCACTCCATTTCTCTGGACTGGGTGTTCACGTGTTGGTGTTTTTTTTTTTTAAAGAGGGAGCCCTTGCCAAAGCACATGTCAGGGAGAAACAATGAGGGAACGTTTGTTTGAGAGAAAACACAGGAAGCCCAGATGTATGGACTCCAATGGGCCGGCACCCAGGTAAGAATGGGAGCCAGCCAGAGGAGAGAGTGCGGTTTCGCGGGTGCGGCCCGTCAGGCTTTCTACCCAGGAAAAGAGTGATTTACCTCACACAGGCAGAACTCGCTGAACTGGACACACACGCAGAAACACACACTCACTTGCCAGAACAATAATATTCAAACATTGATATTTTAAAGTCTCCATTTCCTTTTTTTTTTCACTCCAACTGCATTTCATGAAAGCAAATCACCACAAATGGTCCAGAAAGTTCTTCTCTGTTTCCAAGTGTGTTTGACTTCCATTTGTGATAGATCGGCAGATAGCTAATGGAAACCTGCAGGACCAGATAAGGAGAAGGAAGAATGCTGTTGAGGGCTGAGGGGACGCACGCAGCATGTTATCACCAGTGTGTGAGTGTGGGAGGGCAGAAGGACCCCTGCAGATGTCGGTGAACGAGGCCTCTGTTGATACCAGTGATGGATGACGTTCTCAAGCTTATGAAGTTGTAGATGGTATCTGTTTTATACAGGAACGAAGGTGGGTGGGTGTCGGGGGAGATGGGCCACCCTCCCTTCATCATGCGAGGGTAAGAAGGACAGAGGGAAAGAGAGAGGGAAGTAAGAGATACTGGTGTTTGAACACAAGTTGTTTATGGTGAGTGCTACTCCTTACATGGGGCTTTCCACTAAAGGCCTTTCAACATAGCAACATGAAACACATGATGGAAACAGGAGTTGGGAAGAGAACAAGAGCAAGAGCAATTACTGGTGCAATGGGAGTTAAAGAGTCATGAGGGAGTGCAGCCTGTGCAACTGGCATATCCTCCCATTCTGTGGTTTCTTATGAATCATTGAGAAGAGTTTACAGAGGATTTTCAACTCTAGTTCTCACAAGACATTTTCAAACATGTACTCCGGAGAAAGGTTGCACAGTTGGAGTCAGACCTTCTCTCCGGAGTTTGCCGTTCACACATGAAGAACACAGCAGGAGATTCTCCGGTCAGACTATTTGTCTGCGTCTTCTATGTGTGTGGATCCTCTTTTTTACCCTGGAATATCCTTGTATTCTTTTTGTTTGTTTTTTTCAATGTTGAGTCCATCACGTGTTGGAAACATCATCATTACACCCAAGAGGATCTTCTGCTGTACTCACACATGCGCTCATTCTGACATTTTTGTGAGTGTCTACTAGGGGGGTGATTGGCGAAACTCTCACTCTGACTTTAGCCTTCACACATACAGCCCAAGTCAAGAAATGATCCTTAGTTCAGCGTGTCTCAAAGCAGCTACATATGTACTTCTTATCTAGCTGTTGTAAAAAACTCGGTGAATGAACCTGCTAAAAGGACAGGTCGCGTTGTTCACCTCCCTGCGGCTCCTGCTGACACGCTTCACATTGTGGCTCCTCATCAAGCATCAAGCTTCATATTGAACACAGATGGCGAAGCTGACCTTGTGGGTGGAGGAAACCCAAACCAAGAGGCACAAACTATTCATTTTCTTGTGCAGGGAAAAACTTGCATCAGTGAAAGGCTTTATGAAAAATGTAGCTTTCAAGAAAAAAACAAACAAAAAAAACATCTGCTCGGAGTCTCTTCGCTGGGAGGGTTTGACTGACAGCCCACCGCCTCTATGTACCACTGACATTTGGCATTTGCAGCAAAGGGAAGGTCATAGAGGAGAGTTTGAAGTGGCAAAGTGCCACTGATCAGGAAACATGATCCAAGACGCCATGCTGCTGCACCAAACACCCGGCAGCCTGTCTGTGGGAAACAAAATCAAATGAAGACCAAAACTGTAAATGGAACAAATACACTGACAAAATGTAGGTTTCAAATAAATCAAATAATAGTGTTAGTTAAATAACATGCACCAACGTATCTATTTCCATTGTAGAGTTTATATAGTATTGGTATAGTTGAGTAACATTGCATGTACTCTGTGGCTGCAACTAACAATTATTTTCGAATCAGCAAACTTTCAATTATTTTTCAGATTATTTTCTCAACTAGTTGATGAATAATTTTGTCCATAAAATGTAAGAAAATAGTGAAAGACTTTCCACATGACTAAACCCTGTTCGATTTACAACAATATCATGTGTGATGAAGAAAAGCATCAATTCTTCACCTTTGAGAACAGGACATAGTGTTTGTTCTGAAATGTCAAAACCAAAGATTTTAGTTTATTATTTCAAGATAGTTGGTCATTCATTTTATGTCGATTGACTACTTGATAATTCCACAGCTCCACACCACGATCACTCCTTTAGAATCTGGCTCCACATTACGGCCAAAAGCTCAAGATGGCGTCACCCATGTCAGGATACTTTAGCTTAATTTTTGTAGAATGAGAAGAAGTGGAGACGCTCTGTCCATCTTTATATACAAACTATGCTGTCAACTAATATTTGGCTGAAAAGAAGGATCTTTGTTGAGCCAGTCACGTAGTTTTCTTAATTGCTCCACTGATATTAAACAAACAAATACACAAAATGAAAACATGGCATAAGTTGAGGAAAATGGGAAATGTTGCATAAAGAAAATAGGAGAAAGATAATTGATTAAATGTGCCAAGAAAGAAAGGGAATGACTGAACTTTAAAAAATAAAAAACGAGTGAGATACAGTGCCTTGCATAAGTATTCACCCCCTTGGACTTTTCCATTATGTACTGTTACTAACTGGAATTCAAATAGACTTAAATAAACTTTTTCCGTTTGATCAACAAAACATGCATAGTACTTTGGAGGTGCAAAATAAATTTTATTGTGACACAAACAATAATGAGAACAAAAAGTTGACATCTGTTGGGTGCATAAGTATTCACCCTGTGTCAATACTTGGTAGAACCCCTTTCATTATACGCAAGTCTTTTGGGTATGTCTCTTTTGCTGCACATCTAGAGATGGAAAGGTTTGTCCATTCCTCTTGGCAAAAAGATGAAGCTCAGTCAGATTGGATGGAGACTCTCAGAACCGTAATCTTCAAGTCTTGCCATAGATTCTCTATTGGATTGAGGTCTGGGCTTTGACTGGGCCATTTAAGACATTAACATTCTTTAATCCAAACCATTCCTTTGTAGCTCTGGCTGTATGTTTAGGGTCATTGTCCTGCTGGAAGATGAACCTCCGCCCAGTCTTAAGTCTTTTGCAGACTGCATCAGATTTTCTTCAAGGATTTCCTGTATTTGGCTCCATCCATCTTTCCTCTATTCTGACCAGTTTCCCTGTACCTGCTGAAGAGAAGCATCCCCACAGCATGATGCTACCACCACCATATTTCACTGTTGGGATGGTGTGCTCAGGGTGATGGGCTGTTGGGTTTTCGCCACACATAGCTTTTGCATTGAGGAAAAGTTCAATTTTGGTCTCATCTGACCAGAGCACCTTCTTCCACATGTTTGCTGTCTCCCACATGGCTTCTGGCAAACTCCAAACGGGATTTTTATGGATCCCTTTCAACAATGGCTTTCTTCTTCCACTCTTCCATAAAGGCCAGATTTGGAGTAGACGACTAATAGTTGTCCTGTGGACAGATTCTCCCACCTCAGCTGTGGATCTCTGCAACTCCTCCAGAGTAACCATGGGCCTCCTGTTGCTTCTCTGATTAATTTTCTCCTTGTCCGACTCTTCAGTTTGGGTGGACGGCCTCTTGGTAGGTTTGGGTTGTGCCATATTCTTTCCATTTTCTTATGATGGATTTTATGGTGCTCAGAGAGATAAAGCTCTGGATATTTTTTATAACCTAACCCTGCTTCATATTTCTCCACAACTTTATCCCTGACCTGTTTGGTGAGCTCCTTGGTCTTCATGATGCTGTTTGTTCAGTAATGATCTCAACAAACTCTGAGTCCGTCACAGAACAGGTGTATTTATACTGAGATTAAATTGCAGACAGGTGGACCATTTACTAATTATGTGACTTGCAAATGTGACTTGTGAATGCAATTGGTCGCACCAGATCTTTGTTAGGGGTTTCACAGTAAGGGGTGAATACATATGCACTCAACACTTTTCAGATTTTATTTGTAAATAATTGTGAAATCCATGTAATATTTCCCCCACTTCCAAATGATGCACTATTTTGTGTTGGTCCATTACATAAACTCACGATGAAATAAATTTAATCTGTGGTTATACCATGACAAAATGTAGAAAAGTCCAAAGGGGGTGAATACTTATGCAAGGCACTGTATATAGGACATTATATAATTCCGGGCCTCACACACTCTTACCTTCATTCTCCCTTCACATACATATAATGCAACTTTCTCATACAGTGCATTCAGAAAGTTTGCCTTCATTTAGTTCACATTTTCTTATGTTGCAGCCTCTTTTATCAGTTTTCAGGCTCAGTCAACTGATCCCCACTCAGAGAATCATTGATACTTTGGGCGAGGAAATGCCTCGAGGAGAAGTCAAAGAGTCATTTCTAATGAATTCTTTCCATGCAGGGAATTTCCACAAGCTGGGCGGTTACTTTAAGACATGTCTAAATTGTATATCTTCGGTGTCAGTGGAATGTAGGCCCCCCCACTCCCCTTTCATTTACACAGCCCTGACTGTAGATTAATAAATCCCACCCACCCCCCATCTATGTGGCAACTTTAATTAAAAACCAGATTACTAAATGGAGTTTTGGTAAATGACTTTGCAACCATAGATTTGGCAGAGAATTTGTCTGTGGCTAAACTTCCAGTAAAGATACAGTCATTGCACTGTCTTTCCAATTTTTTTTTAATTTGCCCTACATCATCTTCTTGTCATGATTTATTAAAGTTATCTGTACTTGTTCATCTATTTGTTTTCATTTGAACTATCTGATGTAATTTTTACTTCTCTGTGAATTATCGAACTAACTTGACATGACTATAGAGTGACTGCTTGTTTACATGAGCTCATGTGCAGGTTTATTTTTAGTCTTTATGAAGCAACGAGACCAGGTGCTGCTGTATAGACTTCAGAGAGAGGATGAGGTAAGTCTATCAGGATAATGAAAGGATGTCGTGTGTGTCTGTGTGTGTGTGTGTGTGTGTGGGTGTGTGTGTGTGGGTGGCAGGGGTTTTGTGCGCTCATTTCACTGTCTGTCTGAGTCTGACTACTTGTTTGGATGCGTGCATCGTGGGGTGAGTGTTTGTGTCTTGGAATGTGTGTGACTAAAGCTACATGTGCGCTGGCTGGATGTTACAGCAGCAGACAAACAGGAGAGTCTGACACACCTGTTCTCACCATGTCACCTCCTGCAGTGTCTGGTTTTGGTTCCACTCTTTTATGAGGGGATCCTACAGACAGATATACTGTACGTCTCAGAGAATCCACCTCACTATATGGTGACGAGTGTGACTCGACACCCCCTCTGGTTGCGTGCGTTGTGTATGTATAGATCATACATTTGACAGCAAGTGTGTGTGTGTGTGTGTGTGTGTGTGTGTGTGTGTGTGTGTGTGTGTGTGTGTGTGTGTGTGTGTGTGTGTGTGTGTGTGTGTGTGTGTTTGTGTGTGTGTGTAGGCAGGAAACCCCAGAGTAATAACTCACACAGTGCAGTGACATAAGCTGCTGGTGATGCCCAGTGTAGATACACCACAGAAGACCGTTCAACTGCCACCTGCCAAGCCTTTATCATCACATACATGGTGTTGTGTGTGTGTGTGTGTGTGTGTGTACTGGTACTTATATCTTTGTAGATAACTTTTTGAGTTAAGACCTGACAAATTAGGACATTTTGGGAAAGTAAGGACATTTTAGCAGCTCCTTACTTTTTCAAAGCCTGTTTAAGGTTTAAGACCTTTAGTGTGTGTGTGTTTGTGTGTGTGTGTGTGTGTGTGTGTGTGTGTGTGTTTTGTTCCCCTTGGGACATTTTCCGGTATAACCACTGACCTTGTCAGGACCACTAGATCTGTCCAAATGAGGCAAGATTTAATTTCTAAATCCTGGTTAAAGTTTGTGGTAAGATGTGAATTGTGCTTGTGGTTAGGCATGAATTGGTCTTGGTTAAAGTTGGGAATGATGTCTTGGCTTGGTTGTCCACAATAAGGACTAATGAGAACTGATATGGATAGCTGCCCAAACCTTTGTGTGTGTGTGTGTGTGTGTGTGTGTGTGTGTGTGTGTGTGTGTGTGTGTGTGTGTGTGTGTGTGTGTGTGTGTGTGTGTGTGTGTGTGTGTGTGTGTGTGAAGAAACCAGTGTAAAGTGTAAAAGGTTAAGATAAGAATTAGGACAAGGTTAAGGTGTAAATTGTGTAAATGAGTGTCCTCACAAGGATAGAAGTGCAAGTGTGTGTGTGCGTGCCTTTATTTCCATATTTCTAAAATCCAAAATCATACAGACCATCTACACAATAAGCACATTCTTACTAATACGTTCTAAGTAACATCACTGGTCTGAAAAAACACATTGCGATGAGAGACAGGGGCCAGTTCGAAGTAAATTACTTTTCCTGAGTTTGGTTTGACCCAGTTGGGCCTTTTATATTCTTCTCTCACACGCGCCTCGATCCATCTCTCTATAAATCTGCCCTGTTATAATCCTCCGTTAGCCTGCTCCACAAACTCTGGAGATGTAGAAAGAATGAAGGCTTTGTTTAGGTTCTTAGTCGTCGCTTAAATCTTAAATCTTCACAGCTCTGGAGAGACTAATCTTCTCGAAAGTCTTCAACCACAGCGGAGCTTTTAGTGCAAACACCAACATCAGAGAGAGACTGGGTTAAACCTGAGGAGAGTTGTTTATATAGAGATTTTCATGTGATTTCACACATGTTGGGGACCTCAAAACACTGGAGGGTCGTTTATTGTCTCATTTAAAATCACTTTTAGATAATCAAAATACAGAAAGAACAGGAACGGCACTGGAACTAAGAGTTCATACCTCTGCCAAGTCCAACAGTCCCCTTATGAAACCACATTTAAATTCAATAGATCCGTATTGTTATTTGGATCTGTACCAAATTGCTCACACTCATAACAGTCCGGAAAACCTGCCTGATTTCTTTCATCAAAATCCATCAAGTATTCTCCAACAAATCCATGACAATCTTAAAAAAATCGCGCAATGCTACAGAAAATCCCGGATCCGACCCCGGATCTGTATCTTCACCATTATTCAAAGGATTCATACTGCAGCGTTCCAACAAGTTTTGTGGTCACCAATATAAACTTGCTACTTACCAACCAACAAACAAACAGATGGTAATAATGTCTTCCACGTCATGGCGCAGCTCTATTTTTCCACCGTAGACTCCAAAAGGGCAGACAGAAAAAAAAACATTCAGTGGAACAAATGATGCAAACTCCCTTTTTTTCAAGCACGTCCTACTCCGCATCAAAACAACAATAAAACCTCAATGAAAATCAAGTCCTCTCCATGTATGGCATCATCAGGCTGCTCCTCACTTTCAGGTGATTCTTTTAATTTCTTCGCTTCTTATCTTCCTTATATGCCTCTACAAACCTTTTTTTTCCTCGAAATACGTCATTCTGGTATCAGACACATCTAAACTCATCAAGATTCAAAGTTTCTGCTTGTCCTTGCGTACTTCACTTCTCTTCATTCTGCACGTCCTCTGCTTCTATTCCTGAAACCCCATCCCTCATCCTCCAATCCGTGACCAAAACAAAACACAAGCTCAAATAGTTTTTTTTAATGAATCAGACAGACGTGTCTGCAGAATAGCCAGTCTAAACAATGTTATCAGTAGCTGCTCGCAGATGAAACCAACCAAAGCAGCATTCTGTGTGTGGCGCAAATATTGTTTTATTGTTGCATAACTTGATGCCAGGTATCAGAGAATATCCACATAAAAACTGCATGTACTCAGATTTCCAAACGTTTATTTTTCCATGACCGGAAACATAAAATAAGAAACACAGTTATAATCTACTGGCAATTTGTAATGAGAGAAAATAGCCATGTATTAGTGCGTCTAGTCATATCTGAACAGTAAGACTTTGAAAGCGCCAAGTGTAGCATTTGTTTCATATTCATTATTGTGGTTTATCGTATATAGTTTATTTTGTTAATAAAGTGGTTGGTGTGGTATATGGGAAAAATGTTGTCCCATTTTTGTGGTATGTTTTTCTTCTGTGTGTATGTTTTTCTTGTGTGTGTATTGCACATGTTGGGGTTGTCGTCTCCTGCAGGCCTGAGTACTGTTATTATCTGGAGCTCGAGGCTTTATCGCTGCCCAGCAGAGACGATAAGAGACAGCTCAGGATGTGACGCAGGCGTCTGGGATATGTTTTTGTCCATATTAAACACAATGACTGTACATACTGGCACATACACATGTAGTCCACAAATATCTGATTCAAAGTCTAATCCGGCCCCAAAATGGGACTGTAACAAAACTAGAATGGCACTTATTAGAGCCCAACAGTCTAAATTCAGATGAGTGGGCAGATCCAGGAATTTTTTTATCTCTTTAGATTAGCTATCTTGTGACATTTTTGTTGATTTTTTAGAAAATAATTTATGGATCTTGATGAAGAAAATCAGACACATTTAGGAAACCGATATCTACGAGTGTGTGCAATTGGGTGCAGCTTGATTAAATTTAAGGGGACTGTCGAGGTATGCAGCCATTCTAGCTTTACTAGAGCTCATACTGCACATTTTCTCTGTGGTAAATGTCAAAAAACACCCTTTAACACAATGTTAAAGAAAAGGCACAAAGCAGAAAAGACACAAAGCAGAAAAAAAAATAACTTGACGCACAAAACCAGACAAACACAAGACTATGTATGGTGCTGATGTTCGCTTTAGCCATGTGGGCAAACAAGAACCAGATTCTGTTCATGTTGGTTTGGTTGTGAGTCGGGATTACTTCATACAGTGCGACCTGACCATTTGGGAATTGTAACGCTCAGCTAGACACAGTAATAGGTGAGACAGAGAGGACTGGTGTGCTCATACACACTGGCATGCATAGTTTTCAATTAAATGAAAATTACCGGCAAAAGTAAAAGCAAACAACTGTGACCACAGACACGGTGTTTTCTAAAGGCCATTCAGTCATTTTGAAATATATTGTCCAAATGAAGAAAATTTACTGCGGCAGTGAAAAGTTGTACTTGGATCATGTGGAGTGAAACAGTCCGGTTAGTCACAGAGTTAACACCTCTGCGTCCCCAGAGGAACATTGTGCTCCGGTTTGGACTGAATGTTTCACACAAACTGCGTCTGCACCACGCAGGGTCAATTACAGTCACGGTTACAGCCATAATTCAACAACACAGACACACACACATACGCACACATTCAGGCAGGTAGCCAACAATTTTAATGTAGACGAGAAGGGCTTGTAGACACAAATACATTGTTGTGAAAAAGTTTTAGACGTCTAGATTCTTATAGGACAACGACCTCAAACATACAGCCAGAGTCATAAAGCACTGTCCTCAGAGACAAGACAAACATGGAGTCCTGTAACAGATGGTCTGGCCTCCACAGAACATGGATCTCAACATCATGGAGTCAGACAGAGACAGAAGACCTGGAGACAGATGGAATCCACAGAGGAACTGTGGTGTGTTGATGCTGGAAAACAACCTGTCTGCCAAATACCTTCAAAAACTGCAAATGTAGAACTGCTGCTGTTTAAAGGGGGATCACACTAAATATTGATTTGTTTCTATTTTTTTCCAGTCAACTGCACTTTGTAAAAAGTAAATTCATAAATAAAAACCAGAGTGGGTCCATACCTCTGCCAAGGCTCAATAGTCCTCTAAAATTCAATCAAGCTGCACCATATTAGATATCAGTTCCCTATACACATGCCTGATTTGTTTCATACACAATACAATCCCCTTTCACTCCTGGGTCAAATAACTCTGCAGTAGACTTTATAATTGTTGCAGTCTTATACTGCAACTTAAGAAAGAGCTTAAAAAACCTGCGTATAACCACTAATTTTGGAGTAAAAGATGTATAAGTATCTCTTAACCATAGAACTTTACTTGTAGCGACTTACATCTTCAAGTCTATAATAAAAGTGCCACAGATGGTGCAGGAGAGTTTTGATTGATGACAAATACATCAATGGTTGATGGAATTAATTGTCGAAAAGAGAAGAATAAAATTACACAAGCTTTTTATTTAGATTGAACTTAAACTGGCATTCTCGCTTCAAGGTCTGTTTAGCTTAGTAGCTGCTCTTGAGCAATATCTATTAATCTGCCACATAATCCCTAAACAAATGCATGGTTTCTTTTTGTAGTGTTTGCTGAAAACTGCAGGTTCCAACAGAAATAGGAAATTATTTAACCATTTTTTAAATACTCGTTCATTGGTGACCTATTTTTAAAATGCACATCTGGGGGGAACAACAAGGCCTGATGCTTAAAGCCACCTAAGCCACAGACTAACTGGGGAAATTGGAAAAACTAATTAAAGCAGCAATAAAACAGAATATATCTAACCCTATTCATTTATTATTAGGAAATCTCATCAGCATTAATGGGCCTGTTATGTTGAAGTTTATTAACGTTCCAGATTTTTTCCCACAAAAGTAAGAAACAAAAAGGCATAATTGGAGTGGACCCGTAGCTTCCATGGTGTGTTTAGATTGGTTGACATGATTCGTTGCACCTCCGTGACCTCCCCAGTCTTTGACCTCTTTCTGCTGCCTTTTTGTGATCTGGTGTCAAAGGTCAACAGTCGGTGGTCAGTGCTGTCTATCACACTCCAGACGGCAGCCACTGAGAACACAAACTGAAACCACTAAACCACATCAAGACCTCGGACTAAAGCAAACAGTTCGCTGCTGGCCGCTGTGCAGTTTTTAGAGCTGTGTGTGAAAAAGGTCATTAATCACAAACACAACCGGGAGCCGTGGGGAGGCTCCCAAAAATACTCCTACCTTTATGTATGACACATAATAGAGAAAGTGTCCCAGACGTATAAACATCACAAGAGTATGAGTAACAGCTTGTTTTCCCTGATAATGCTAGATCCAAGGCTTTTGCTGTGTTTACTCACATTGAAGTTAAGTTCTCCTTTTGTCTGGCGGAGACTCAAGCGTTCCCACGCTGATGAGGCATAAAAGAGACTAGGGGCATTTTTTTTCTTCTTTTACCTTTTTTAAATTAGTTACTCAGACATTTCTGTGAGTCATCGGAGAGAAGGGAGTCACAACACGGCTTGCAAAACAATGCTCATGTACATAGCTTCATGCACGAACGCATGCACACACACACACACACACACACACACACACACAGTTGTGTCACCATGATTTCACGGCACATTACATTGACTTACATTGATTTCCTGCAGACTTCATCTAATCCTAACCAGTTACTACTTGCCAAACCTCAACCTTAATCTTAACCTAACCTTAAAACATGTCTTCACCTTAAAATGTGTGGTTTGTGCTGCTGCCCTTATTAGGATCTTGTATTGACTTCCATTTAATTGTGGACAGCCAAACCCAAACCTTATCTCTAGCATTAACCAGGACCCCAGAAATGTTTAGTCACATTCGGACTGGGCTTTGGTCCCACATAGGTCTACTAGATTAGAGGAGGCCATGTACAAAAATGAGTACACACACACACACACACACACACACACACATCCTGCTGTCCATAGATTCTCCTCTAACAGTCTCAGTAGGACGTCAGTTGTGAAGTTGCATTACAAAATGTATTTAAAATGCATCTTTAACATTTTAAGAAAGACTTTTGTTTCCTCTGCCGGGAAATAGGGCAAAAATGACCCACTACATTTGTTTTTTAGCTGTAAATGTTTGCTTGCACATGGCTGTGTCATTCCAAGTGACTTTAAGGGAAACGTTGATCCAGGAAACATCCAAACTGCACTTTCCTTACTGCACCCACCTGACATCCATCTAACTCTGAGCAGACTGTTCCTGAAGGAGGGAAGTAAAACAAGTGAAGCTGAGGGAAACAGCTGCTGTCATTCAACCTGGTGACCCGATATCGATCATCGTTACTGATGATTTCTTACAGTAAAGTCTGGACCAGCATGAGGTGTGGAAGGTCACATGTGCATACAGAGTAAGCATGGGAGACAGTTTTGTGCAGTCACTTTCACACACTCTGTCACGCTTGAGAAAACCTTAAGTTCCAACTTTGGATATTTTCCTGTTTTCACTTTATTTGTCTTAATAATTTTCTACATTTTTACAAACCTTTCGTCCTTTGAACACCATTAAATTAGAGAAAGGGATTATTCTGTACTTTATTTACTGTCAACTGAAAAGACCATTTCCTAGTTCATCCCTCTGTCTGTCTGACTTCCATTCTTGGTCTGTCTCAAAACTTTAAAGACAAGTCCCACTATATTCTTCATTCTTATATAATTTCTTAGTTTACTAGAGTGAGTATTTATAGCAGCAGGATGTGTACGTGGAATTGATTAAAAATATAGTTTTTTCAGTCATGTTAATAGTGATGTGGTTTTATTGGTTTTTGGACAGTTTTGGAGGTTCATAGAGGAATTTGTCAAGTCAGGCTTTGGCTACACAGACAATATGATCTAGTTTGGATTTGCTGACACGACCGTTTATAAAGATGGATGATCTGACTGCTCCTCAAAAGTGAAGCCAACACATCTCAATCGCCCCTTGGTGGCTGGCTGCAGTATAGCACATAAACCCCGCCCCCTCCAAATCAAAGTAAACGTCATATACAAATTTGTTGAAGATGATATCTCTCATTTTGGGTTGTTTGTATCACATCGATGTATGACCAAGTATTTATTTTTCTTGTAACTTTGGTTTTGATTAATTATTTGATGCTATATAACGCGGTGAAATTTCATGGTTGACTGCTGACTCTGACTCGTGATTGGTCTGCGCAGACTCTGGTTCCAACTGAAGTCATCGGCAAGTTCCAAATGGAAACTCAAAAAATTCCATCTTCACTTTGCAAGACATACCAGTGGAGAAAAGACTACAGCATAATAAACTATAATGGGAGTTCCGATGGGAGGAACTGAACTGCACCCTATGGACGGCTGTTAAATGTTGTCTCTTTCCATGTTTTATCTGTTCTTGGAAATATAAGATCTCCACAAATCAGACTCTGGGGAGACTCATCAGATCGCTGCAAAAATGTCCACACATGTTGTTGCGGCTGGGCCCCGGATGAGGCACATGCATTCGAAGAGTGTTTGTGATTTGTGTGGGAGTGTGTTTCATGTGCGTGTAGAGGGCCCAGTGATATACTAACTTCCCATACTTCCCAGACACAGGTAGACGGCCCCTAGACTCAACTCCGGCGCAGGTGTGTGTCCGAGAGAGCACACCCATGAAAGTGTGATAGTGTTTCATTATGTGAATTCAGAGTATATATAAAGTGCAATAATCTATATGGCAGTGAATTTACTCCCAGCACTCACTGTAGAAAAAAACGCAGACACGAGAGCGCCCCATTTAAGTTTTATGGCCATCCACATGGGAGGAACCTCTGCAGTTATGGGTCCAGATGGGGGGTTAGTGTACATTTTAAGAGCGACTCTCAGAGTGTGATTCTCCCTTGAAGGACAGATCAGCATGAAACACCGAGGGAAAGATAAGAAAAAACAGAGAAATTATAGCGGATGAAGTCATTATAGAGTCACTCAGGCCCATAAATCACATCTCAGAGCTCCTCTGTGGGATCTTTACAAGTCTGTAAAGGGATTACATATTTAATAGGTTAGTTCGGTTTAGGATAACTTCCTCCAAGCGGATGCCAAAGACAGTGATATATATTTCCTCTTCTCTAAGAAAGATCTCTCTCTTCCTTTGAGAGGTAAGATTGAGACCAGGCTGTAGTCATAACAGCACTTCTCTGACTTCACACATCAGTAGCTGCTGTCATGAAAACAGTTGTCCATGCACTGCCAGCCTGCATCAGATTTCTTATCTAGGTTTGTTTTCCTCTGCAGCACAAAAACAGGGCAGAACATGTATTTACTGTTGTGTGATGCTGTGAGGAATGAATGGGACTTTGTGGAAATTTTTTATATTTTAAGTTGATTCTTCAGAAGGACGGGAAGATGCACTCCTTTACCTGGAACATGAGTTTAACAGGTTTAGACTTGTGAGAACTGCAACAGGAACAAAACACAGTGACTCCCAATGTCATGTTTATGTAAAGTGAGAAAGTTCAGATTAAATTACTTTTGCATAGTTAGGTACTTTATTATATAATACAATATTTTATTATAGCTCGTGAGACAAGTTGAGGTGAGAAATATACAACTAAACAGGGAGTGGTGGGATGTAACAAAATACATTTACTTCTGAATAAACACTGAATTAGACAGTCTGACACTCATTTGTTCACACATTAAAAACAGCAGACTAGGAAAACTCTTTGGTTAAAAGTTTTCATAAGACAACACAGATAAAAGAGACACATAAGATAAAAAGAGAAAACACATCACACTATAGTATGAATATAATATTACCTTTACTTATACAGAACCTTTCAAACACAATTACAAGGTGCTTTACAATTTAAAATGAAAAATTTAAGGCAAACAATTGGAAACACAATAGAACTATATAAAAACTCTATACACAATAAATACTATATGAAAGGCCATGATACTTATATGACAAAAGTCAATATTGACAGGAGACTCCCTATATAGGCTGTCCATATGGAAAATATCGGTGGGAGAATAGTAGACTGGAAGATAGAATATGCAGAGATGGCGGTAATGCACTTTGACGTTGGTTGCCATTTACCAATAAACCAAACAAAGAATTAAGTATTAGTCAATAATATGATTGTATATAATTTTGTAAAAACAAATTATTTGTATATTATTATTACTGTATAAAGTTGTAGTATTACTACTGTCTGTATTTACTGTTTTTTATTGACCAGCATATGAATGCAGTCCATATAGATTGTTTTGGTCAATGACATTTTTGCATTTTATTTTGTGCTTACAATTCGTTGATTGTATTATTAATGCGTTTAATCTTTTTTATTGATTTTTCTTATCTATCACTTTTTGAACTCACTCTTTTGTTTTATTGGAGCTTCTCTCCAAAGGTTTTTCACTTATTATTTTTGTGGTAACAGTGATAAACATCTTGCTCGTTTGTTTACAGTGTAGTGTGTGTGTGTGTGTGTGTGTGTGTGTGTGTGTGTGTGTGTGTGTGTGTGTGTGTGTGTGTGTGTGTGTGTGTGTGTGTGTATATATAGAGACCGACAGCGCCCTCTGTTGTCGGCGCTGCGCAAACGCCCGGAGACCTCGCACCGCCTGCGCCGTTTTCTCATTGGCCGCTGTGGGTCTCGTGACCACAACAGAAACATGGCTGCCGCAGCTGCAGTCCGGTCGAGCGTGGGTCTGACTTTGAGACTTTCTCGAGTCAAACCGGACTGTAGCACATGTCCGCTGTACCGGCTGAGGAGCGGTGTGACCGGCGGGGCGGACCGGCAGAGGAGCGGCTCCTTCCACAGCTGCAGGACGATAAACCGACATTTACAGACGAGCATGGGTGAGAGCTGGTGTTTGCTAACAGCTTTAGCCTCAAACAAGACAGTGCCGATGTCCTCAGAAGTGAAGTGATTACCATGAGTTTTAATGAGCGGGGACTAGTAGTGTATTTGTTTACCAGTGACTAGTGCCAGTAATGTTTGTTTTTCATGTGGTGGATGGAGAAGAGCAGTTATTTAAATATGTCCTCTCAATAACACTCCCAGCATTCACTCTGGCAGTGAAACTTTGTGCAACAAGTCCAACACCCCCCTCATCCCTCCATTCAACAACCAGGAGCAGCTGATCTCACCCTCTCTGTCCCCGTGTCCGTCTTTCCAAAAGGTCTCCACCACAGTGAGGAGGGGGTCTCCAATGCTGAGGACCCAGAGGACGTGTAAGTTTGTTGTAAATCAAAGCACACATCCTGCATCTGTAGCACTAGAACAACTTCTCTGCTACTCTCCAGCTGTAAAGTTCAACTTAGTGAAGGCTACATGTGGTTTGCATTCAAGGTCAGTTAAATATTCGCATTTCTTTCCATCCTAACTTCGCCCTGACCATATATCTGTATCGCTGATACTTTGAGGGTCAAGGTGAGGGCGATCCCAGCTGGTAGGGGGGGGGGGGTGCACCCTGGACAGGTCACCAGTCCATGGCAGGAACAACACGTAGAGACAAACAACCATTCACACTCACATCCACACCTACAATGAACCTAACCCCAATCTGCATGTGTTTGGACTGTGGGAGAAAACCCACTCAGACATAGGGAGAACATGCAAACTCTACACAGAAAGACTCCGGCTGAACTGGTGTATTGCAAGTCCAACATACAGACCCTGGTCAGCGCTAAATTCATGTCTGAACACAACAAAATGTGTCCTGAAATCCAATCACACATTCAGGGTGGTCTGGGCCACATTCTTTTCACTGTGTGAACATTTTCAGGAATTTTTCAGGGGATAAACAATATTTAATATCTTGTTATCTGGTAAGTGTAGTGCTTGTAGGACAGGGTGGTGAATTTAAACTTTTTCAAAACTTTTCATCTGACTCAAATGTCTGATTGGCTTAAAAAATGTGTAATTATTTTGAAACCTCATCGTTGATCTTGATTTAATTGGGTTAGATATTTTACTCCTGCTCTCATCTTTGTTGTTTAGGGTGAATGTGGTGTATATAAATCGATCTGGACAGAGGATCCCAGTTAGAGCCAAAGTGGGAGATAATGTTATGTATTTGGCTCACAAGCATGGAATCGAGCTGGAAGGTGAGTGATTAAATCTCTCTTAAATATTTAATCAAAGTTTTAAGACAACTGCTGCTTATTAACTCCGGCAAGGAGGTAATTTATTTTACCCATGTCTGTCTGTTTATTTGTTACCAGGACTATGGGAAAACTACTAAACTTATTTCTACCAAACTTGGGGGATGGGGTCTGACATTTTTGTGTAGATGTGGATTAAGGGGGTGGGGGTCCAGAATTATTTCAGTTTTTTGTATTTTTTTTTTAAATTGCAACATCTGGCATTTTTCTTAAATTTTTCATGGAATGCTTAGATCTTGATTTTTCCAATGTTTAGGACTATGATTCCTGATAAATGAATTAAGGTCATCAGACCACCTCCTTTTTTCTTGTCTATTTTCTACTAACAGAATTAGTCAATCATGTGCAGGGTTTTGCTCTTTACTGAGGGCCGTTTTAATTATTTGTGTTTCTGTTTTATTCAGGAGCCTGCGAGGCATCGTTAGCCTGCTCAACATGTCATGTCTATGTGAACGCTGACCATTTTGACAAACTGCCAGAGCCTGATGAGCGGTAAGTCTTGTGTCCAAACTAATGCAGCTATTTTTCAAAACTTTCCCCTCTGTCTCTTGTCCACACACAAACTAAGTTTTAAGACATTACAATGCAGATTTTTACAAATGCCAGATTTTCTAAATCTCTGGTTTCTGTGTACATGTGTGAACATGTAAAACTGAGCTTATGGAAATGATGTCACAGGTTACTTTGCTCATTCCCACTATTGCCTTGTATATATCATATTAAACTTTAGACCTTGTGCCAGAAACATCCTGGATAAGATGGCGAAACAGTTGTCAAATAACTATAAGCAAAGATATAAGCAAAAAACTGAGCTTCTACTGTTTTGATTTGAAGTTACTACCGCCAGAGGGAAAGAAGCTCACAATGTTCTCTGGTATTTGAAGGATCGTTGACTTTCTCGGAACCTACTGGCCTGGTTTGGTTGTTTTTTTGTGGACGAAGATATTTTGTAAAACAGAGTGGGAAAATATCCGCCTTAGTGTAGACAAGGCCTAATACTAATCTTCCTCTTAAACCATGACATTTACATTTCAACTAATGTGTGATAGGGTGAAAGTACAATCACTGTTATATTTACTGATTTGATTAATGTTGGTTGTCAGGGAGGATGACATGCTGGACATGGCGCCCATGCTCCAGGAGAACTCCCGGCTGGGGTGCCAGATAATTCTCACTCCAGAGATGGACGGCATCGAGTTGACCTTGCCCAAAGTCACCAGGAACTTCTATGTGGACGGCCATGTTCCCAAACCTCACTGAGAAGAGGCACAAAAGATGAAGAAGGGGGACTGGGAAAGAAATGAGAGCGTCTCTGTGAGCTAGACACCTCGTGTGCTGGTTGAGAGAGGGCGACGCACGGCTAAGATAGTAACGTCCGTAGCAACTCCCAAGACGTCTTGCCGACTGACAAATTCAACAGTTGACCATTGACATGACAGGCCTGCAGATGAGATCACACATAGTCAGATACTGAGTCTCACTGAGGGTCAAACTAATGGTTTGTTCCAAAAACAACTGATGGTTTGACTGATAATGTATTTATTTATGTGGAGCATTCTCAGGCCCAAACTAGACACAATTCAATCTAAACTGTTTTTTGAGAGGACTTTGACATTTTATGGTTGTCATTGTTGAGCCATTTTTTAACAAAGTCTATCTTTGTGCCGTCAAATGGAACATTCCTTGTTACAGCTCATATACGCACAAGTATCACATGATGTTCTCTGTTCATCATTTTCACACTTTTTGATTTTTCAGATATTGTATACATGGCATTTATTCTCATTTTTATGAGTCTGGTTCTTTTGTGGGTGTTTTTGTTTTTCTCCTGCAAGGACTAAAGCCAGATACAGAGGAAGCAGCTGTATATTATAATTAAGTGTATCTGGAAACCTAAGGTTGGTGGCAGGGTGGACTCTTAAATACACAAACCAGACTGTTGAAACTAATTGTATTCACTATAAACTAAATAATCATTCTTTGTGAGTTGTGTTTCTGAAGGTCAGAGGAAAGATGCGTGTTGAAGCACTTCCTGTCAGGTGACAGTGATTGTGGCTCGATGAGTTGAAGTGGTTCAGGTTTGCTGTGATCCTGGCTTGAAGCTGGTCGACACACGAAATCAGTTTACCTCATCTCCCCTTTACTTGTTAGCTCTACTCTACTTAATCCAGCTTACACACAAATGTCAGTGAATTGTGTGTATTATGTATTAGAAAACATTTAAAGTTGTGCAATAAAAATTGTTTTCAAAAGTATGTTTTGTACACTTCCTCCATTACCACTTAGAGAAAAATGGCAAAAGTGAAGCCAACATTGATATATCCAGACTATTCAATACTAGTTGGTTGCATATACAAATACCAAATACCTAGAAAGGCCTCACGTGTTGTTGCAGAGAGCTGTTTGCTGCAGCAGCTTCCAGGTGACACTGGAGTTCGCTGAGGGGCCACACTTTTATCCCCCTGCAGGTGTAATCTGTGTAAACCAGGAACACCCGTGCATGCAGCTCAACACGACAGGAGCCGGTCATGGCCACCAGCTCCACCGGTGTGGCCCCGGCTCGTCTGTATCAGCTGATGATCGATCCTGGTGGTTAATGGTGAGAATCGACACATGCAGCGATCGGTGGATGTTGGGTTTGATTTTGAGAACAAGTTCTTGTACCGTTGATCCTCAGGCCTTGATGGCAGAGAAGGGGTTAGCTAAAGAGGCCATGACAGGTCAGAAAGGAGGACTGATGATGAGAAGAAGAAGAAGGATCGGTGAGGTTGATGTGAGAATGTGATCGCAGGGCCCAAGTGATGTACGATCACAGGTTATGGATCAAAGTTTGCGATCATTAGATGTATAATGTCCATCCATGAAATCGGATACTAAAACAGACACCGATCTAAAGCTTAAATGAAGCCATGGTGAATTGATGCGGACATGAGGAGATATACTCGGTGGTTACAGACATTGTAAGGTCACGATCTGTGATTGTGGGAAACCGATTTTAACATTCAAGTCGCTTTTATACACGTTTCTATATTCATGTATAAAAACCAGTGGATCAATCACTGCGATCAGCTCGTGCGCTCGCGACAGTTTAAAAAGTTGACCCCCGCGAAAATCTGCGACAATCGTCAAACTTCAGCTGCTGCATCAGAGTCCGAGGAGAAATTCAACCGCAGCTTTGTTTCATTGTTACCGGTGAGTTTAAAAAAGTTCGATTTAATAAAAGAAACGTCTCTATTTAAAAACAACAACAACACACGGTGTCCACACGGAGAATGTGCAGCTTTACTGTATTTAACTTTGGAACAGCAGTGACAACCCTAACAACAATAACCCGGATTTTCTTGGGCCACAAAGATAGAATGTATTTTTTTTTTTTTTAAACTGTCGATTTATGTTGTCAACTGCAAAAGTGTTGTAGCACTAGCTTACACAGGAGCTCAGTTACAGCAGCTGTTTAAATGGTAAAGTAGCTATTTTCTAAATCCAAGACCTCTTATTTACTCCCTAGAATCTTCTCCAACCACCATCACTGTGTTTTGTAGAATATAAGGTCATGTGACACATATTCAACAGCCTTAAGAGGTAAAAACATTAGGGGTTACACAAGGAATATGAATTATTAGATAAAAGTCTTAAAAAATGTTTTATTATTGTCTTAGAAACTATGTCTGAGGGCAGTGTTTTTGTGTGTGTGTGTTCCTTTCTGATGCAGACACCTCAACATGAGCACAGGACCGACGACACAAGCCACTTTTATTCAAGGAAACCAGAAGACGGCGGAGCAGGATGCGTCTCACTCTGCACTCTTCTACCTCCTCCAAGAAGTTTCCAGGCTGGCGTCTCCTGGCCACAGCAGTGTCCTGGGTACAAACTCGCCCTCCGAAAGGCTCGATGAGGCGTCCACACCGGGGGGGTTCATCGTTGAAACGGAGGTAGAGGATGAGCATTTAGGATATGATAGTTTCTGCCAGCACAGTTTCTCGCCTTTAAATCTGTTGAACAAAGTGGAGGAGGAAAGTCACAGCAGCAAGGTAATGAGTTTGAACGAGCCGCGTCGCAAAGGTTCCAGCCCCTTGAAAGTGCTGAGTCTGATCAACCTGCAGTGTGACAGGATCCTGCATCAGGGAGATGTAGAGGAGCCGCACCCAAGTTCAGTATCATCCAAGGCAAAATTAGGCCGTTCAACAGCCAGGTCGTCAACTGCTGCAGCCGATGTTACAGGACACGGGGTTGGAAGTGACACTTCTCATATCAAGAGACAAGAAATCACAGCCTCTGTCCGTGATGTGGAAGATGTGAGAGGGCTCAGTATTTATAAAGACTCCCAGGTGGGTTGTAGTCTTCAACCTCAGCCTGCTGAAATAACAGACACTGTTTTACCAGAGCTGATGAAGGATAATGCAACTGCCTCCTCTCAACCACAACATTGGGACAAAAGGGAGGCCATGTTTAATGTTAACAGAGAATTCGAGTTGAGCCAGGAGTGTAAGACGGACTTTTTCAATGTACCCTTCTCTGAAAATGCTTTGTCACAAGCACACAGGCACAGTGCACCCATTAATACCCAGCTGATTGTAAATTCAAATGAAGAGACAAGTGTATATCTACCGAAGCCAGCACTGACAGTAGACTGCAACGCAAACATTGTGTTGACCCCATGTGACACCCAGCTGTCGCCCCCGAGCGCTGAGAGGTGTCTTTCATTCCTAAAAACTGATATCAGAACCACAGGACCTAATCCATCAAAGGAGGCATCACCCACAGTTGAACAACTAAAATCCTCAAGCTACAATGTGCCTTCTGCAAACTCACAACCAGAACTCAGGCCTGTGCAAAACGAGGAAATTGCTCCTCCGTCTTCCTGGCAGTGGAGAACCAAGACTCCAAGAAAACAACCTCATCCCAGCCGGAGTGTTGACATCCAAGACACAGACATCCAGGGAGTGACGTTCAGGATGGGCTCGGAGCTGGACGACAGCAGGGAGCAGTGTCGGCTCCTCATAACTTCAAAGTACAGGTACTGACAGATTTACTGCATTTTTTGGGTGTGTGTGAGTTTAGAAGATGGTGATTTAAATGTATAGAATTTGCACACATTGCTGGTGTCTGCTGCACGCGTACCCTTCACAGCAAGGAGCTCTTCAAGTGTGTGAGAAAGCCGAGGCTGAGGACACGGACATCCCAGAAAACCCTCAAAACTTGCAGCTCAGATGAGGAGAGTGACCTGACGGTTTCCAGTGAGTAACACCTGAGTACCTGCACTCTTCGGTGAAGCTTTGCATACCTTACTACACCTGCTCCAAAGAGTAATGTTGAGTCCTACAAGTATCTCATTAATGAAATATTCATGAATCTTTATCTCTATTTGTATGAACTGAAAATCACAGGGTTGTCTCTAAATACAGTTTCTATAACCTACAGGGAGAAAAGGGAAACATATTCAAATGTAAATGTGTATCATGTAGATTATGTATCGCTGCAGAAATGCCAATTTTCTCCACTAGGGGGTGCCACTTTATTACAAGGTGTAAGGCAACAGCATCATTTGCTTAGGACAGGGTCTAAACATTTATAAATCTTAAGTGAAACTGCTGTGTAAACATTCTAACACCATAATGTTTATCATGACAAGTGCCCTTCATGCCAAGTAGCAAACACAGAAAAGTGAGTCAAAGTGGACTATATGTTCAAACATGTCATTTTTAGTGTCAGCTATACGACCATTATTATTTTTACATCGTTGGATTTCTAAGAGGAGGATTTACTTGAAGTTTATCACAGTGACATAGATGTTACATATGTTTTACTGATCGTTTACGGATGAGAACATTTGCATCCGATTGAAGCTATTGTTTTCAGTCAATGTTCAACATTAACAAATATGTTTGAGCCACAGAATGACGTCAAATAATGCAGATTAATAATCTAATGGATTGTCTTGAATTTGTGGTTGCCTTACACACACTTTTTCTTTTTCTTTATATTTACAAATAAACTTGTTGCAATATGATTGTTTCTCTCTGCCGCATCAGAGGATAAAGTCTGTGCATCGTGCGGCACCAGGAAGACGCCCATGTGGAGAGATGCAGAGGATGGGACCCCGCTCTGTAATGCCTGTGGGATAAGGTAGCTCATATTAATACCACTGGCTGTTAAATATTTGTAAAATGCAAACAACTATGTCACATAAGTTTCTTCCACAGTGGCATGATTTAGTTTATGATGTTTACATGAGTTGCTAGGTGTGTGTGTGTGTGTGTGTGTGTGTGTGTGCGTGATGCGTATGGACGTGTGTGAATATTAGCCCTGCAAGGCCCAAGATGATTTGAAACACTGGGTGGCATTATTAATAATGTGATGTCAAACCAGAGTGTGTTTCATCAAAGAACATTCATCTAATCACTCGTGTATCTCTTTACAAGGTATAAGAAGTACAGAGTGCGCTGTGTCAACTGCTGGCATATCCCCAGGAAAGAGGGCAACTCCAACTCATGCTGCCTCAGGTGTGGAAACTTGGTGAGGCTGACCTCAGCTCAACGGAAACACACAACCTAGGGAACCTACACAGAGAAAAGGCTTTTTATGTCCACATGTGACGGAGCTGTGCACACACCAGCACAAGACTGTACCCTCTCTGTTGCTGTTGTTCTTTGTCCTCGACAATTCAGTACAGATGTTAAGGCAAAAAAGAAAGAACCAACACCAGCCTCTTGTATTTTACTTGACTCAGGGTATTTAAATTAGTTTCACTGCCTCAGTGAATTCCTAACAGAATTCATTCACTTCAGCTCCATGGTTGCCATTAAAGTGCTGTATACATCACAAGAAAACATAAAAAAAATTAACTAAATCAATAAACTGGCAAAAATCCTTTAAAACTAGAACCTTCCAAAACTTAAAAATGGACACTGTAAGAGAGTGGTCTGCACCTCTATCTTTCCTGCACTGGTCCTTGTATTGTAGCATGTGTGACAAAGTTTATTCAGTTGATTGTTTTTGTCTTCCCTCTGTCTGCTGAGCACAGAGCACAGACAGTTTGTAGCAGAGCTCGGAGTCATTTAGCACAAATAAACAGGACTCTGTAGGGCTACTCTAAGAACTACACACATTCTGTGGAAAGTTTATTCATAATTGTTGTGAGTTTTCATCTAAATAGCTTCAGTGTTGCTCGTGTATAATGGTCGTTGGTCTCCAACAACAGCTGCAATACAAAGTTATCTCTGTGCAGGACCAAAAAACTGCAACCTGAGCTCAGTGTTGTGCTCACTGTTATTAACTGCAAAATAATTAACTTCATCGTGGCCTTGACAGCAAGTCTGTCTGCCACATACTTAGTTACACAAGTTAAATTATTTATTTTGTTCGTCATAATTTCTAACTTCTTTTTTGGATGTTTGTTTATCTTGGTGTTCATTTGGGTTGTTGCTGCTAACGTTGGTGCATTTTTTTCCTGTGAGGAAAGAAACCCTCTTTGTGTGAACTTGCATGGGTTTGGGTTTGTATTAAAGTCTGTATATAACACTCTGTTTCCCAGCTCTTTCATGTGTGTAGCTGCATGAGCACTGCCCGGTCTTGATCTAAATATTATACCCACACGAAAATGCAATTAGAAAATAGTATAATAGTTTTAGAGGGGTGCCCTACACATAACCTATCACATTAAACTGTATGTGAGGGGGAAGAATTGTTCATTAATGAGGCTTCCCACAGTTTCCTTAGCCCACCCTGCAGTAGTGACCTGTGTACCAAGTGGGTGGCCTCACACAGATTGATACAGTGCAGCTATTATTTCAAAATGGATTACGTCTTCTGATTTGAAACAGCCAGAGAGAGAGAGTTGTCTCTCTCACCATGAGCCAAAATGTCAAGTGAAGAGGAACTGAGGGAAATGAGCATTGTGTTGGCCAACAACATGAAAAGACTAAGCTCTATAAAATGTATACATACTTCAGCCCAAACCAGGTTCACCTGCTGTTGACATGTTAACATTGCAATTTCAAACAATAATAAACATGTGATGGGAAGTAACTGAGAACATTTACCTTCAGTTTAGTAGATCACTCCAGAGGCTAATATTTAACTAAGATAAGATCAAACTTTACTGATCCCACACTGGGGATATTAATTTGTTAAAGCAGCAGATAGAATCAAGTAGACGAGACTATAAAAGGCAATAAAATATAAATGATTTTTTTTTATAAAAATGCAAAGAATATGTACATTATATACACCTTTGAGTTCAGATGTGAATTAGTATAATGACATTGAAATGGATATTGAAATAGACATATCCATTTACATGTATATGCAAGTATAGAATTAATGATTTTCACACTAAGAGGCATGTGGAATACTATAATATGATATAATTGGTATACGTTATACAGATAACGTGCAAAAGGACATTTACAGCTCGACAATCATTACTTTGTGGATTAAGTTATTTTTTTATGTAAAAGGATGTTGAGCTTCTACAACTAATTGCTCATATATGTAGCTTAAGTTAAAGTTGGCTCCACATTGATCAATTACGAAGCTCATCACAAATTAAGTCAATGATAAAAGTCAACAATATAATTTATTATTAGAGCCAATCTCCATTGATCGTCCTCTGATTAAAAATGGAGTTTAAATTTTTAACTCCCACCGCTGCTAATCAATACACATAGGGACTATGAAGTCCATGAAGGTACAGGCTATAATAGGCCTATAAATCTAAATAAACAAAATATTGTACAAACCATTAATTTGATCATAGAACTGAGTGGATTACCAATCATCAGTTATTGCTACAGGACCATTAATAATCTGAAGCTTCATGTCTCAGCTCATTGTTGTGTTCAGGAGGAGGAGGAAGTTTGCAGTGGGGGCTGAAAAGTGGAGGATACAGTCTGATGCGTAACTTTTAGTGAATGAAAGGGGAGAAGGGGGTTTGCGCCTGCTTCGTCCAAGACAGGCGCTCAGCCACCGGACACTCTGGGGACCATGACCTTGGACTGTATGGAGCTGGAGACGGACTCCACTCCTCGGCTGCGGGAGGATGGAGGCTTCTCTGTGCGTGTGCAGCGAGGTGCCGGCTGGGGAGGGTCCTCGGCGAAGCCCCCCTACTCGTACATCGCTCTCATCACCATGGCCATCCTGCAGAGCCCAGAGAAGAGGCTGACCCTCAGTGACATATGTGATTTTATCAGCCAGCGCTTCGCGTATTATCGGGAGAAGTTCCCCGCGTGGCAGAACTCCATACGGCACAACTTGTCTCTGAACGACTGCTTCGTGAAGATGCCCCGGGAGCCTGGGAATCCCGGGAAGGGAAACTACTGGACCCTGGATCCCATGTCCGCAGATATGTTTGAGAATGGGAGTTTTCTTCGGCGGAGGAAACGCTTCAAGAGGAGACACTTCCTTTTGGGAACGGTGAAGGAGTCCGAGGCGCAAGAGCGCATCAGCCGCATGTCCGTGTTTCCTCTGCTCGGAGCGCGCAGGATGGTTTCTTGTCTCCAGGGTCTTGACCTGGACACAGGAGGGGGTTTAAGACCCCCCACTAGTCCCAGCCTCCCACCTGTGAGCCGGATTATACCTGAGCTCTCCTCGCTTCTCTCCAAGACTTTCCCCTCGTCTTTAACCTTTGAACATCTCCACCCGGGACGCTGCGCCCTCGTCGCACCTCTGCCTCCAAACTTCATGCCTCCTGTACCCAACTACCCTGTTACTCAGTTATCCACTGTTCCTGTTGGCATCTTTAAACATTTCCTCTAACTTAATTTGATTTGATGATCTAATGATGAGGATAGGAGTTTGAATGTCTGAACTCACAGAGAAATTAACAGAATCTCCTTCCCCGCTAGATAAACTCTTGGTACTTTATATAAATATAACTCTGGCTATGGCCTAAACTTACAACTAGGCCAATGTATTTGTGTGTTTGCTTGACGCAAATGATGTTGAATAAATTATATTTTACGGCTCTTATAAGGTTTGGAATAAAAATGCCATGGTATTTACACCTTCTGTGCAGTTTGACGGGTTTATCATTATTCATAAACACAATTGAATAATGAAGGTCATTAGGCTGTCTTCGTTTTCACGTTACCATTTGTAGAGAGTTTTTCTTAGTTATCAAATAATACATGTATTTACTGAATTGAAAGATCTGAGCGAAGTGAGCAACTAAAACTTCACAGTATAACTGACTGATTCCCCAAAATAATAATAATAATAATAATAATAATAATAGTAGTAGTAATAGTACTCAGGAGATTTAAAGTGTTCCGATGTGACAGTGGATGATTGGTCTTCTTTCCTAAAAATGTTAAAAGAATGTGTGTGTGTGTGTGTTTGCTTTTCTTTGATGGCCAATTTAGCTTCAATACCGTCAATGTGAGGTCCTCACAAAATTCGAAGGGTTGTTTGAGGGTGAGTCTTGGTTTTAGTATTAGGGTTAGAATTAGATTTAGGTAAGGGGTTAGGGTTCGAGTGTGTGTGTGTGTGTGTGTGTGTGTGTGTGCATGTGTTCCATGTATTATGTTGTGGGGACCTAAATCTCATTATAGGGACTTGACTTTCTCATGGGGACAAAAAGCAAGCCCTCATAATTTAAATCATTACATTTTAAGGTGAAGACATGTTTTAAGGTTGGGTTAAGTTTAAGTTTAGGTCATGGTTACATTTAAGGTTAGGTTCAGGTTAAGGTTCAGGTTAGGGTTAGGCAAGTATAGTAACTATGGATAAGCATAGAGTAGGTCTCCAGGAAATCATTGTAAATCAATGTAATGTACTCTGAATGGAGACACAACTGTGTGTGTCTGTGAGAGAGAGAAAGAGAGAGACGTGTAGCACATCATGTTAGAAGGTGGGTCCACTTCAGTCAACACAGGCCTGTAGCAACACACGCGGCTCTTGTAAAAGTCTCTGAAGCTCAAATAAGTAACACGTGCAGTGTTTGCTCCGTCAGCATGTAGTGCACATGAAATACATCTGGTCATCTGGTCGCCAGGTGATATCAGCCTGTCACTGTCCTCAATGAAGGGAAGTCACGGCAATGTCCTTACAAGAACAAAATGGAAACATAAAAAGCTAAATGATGAGTTAGTCAGAGTTAACGACAAATTCAAAGATTTTTAATGTGCTTTCCTGTGATCACCTGTTAAGAACATCAATGCCTAACAACCCTTACAAGTGGTGAAACATATTTTTCGGGTTATAATAAATTGACCTCTTATTCAAGTATCTCAACTTTCTGAAACATGAAGGTGTCACAGTGTTTACTTCAGTCTATCAACAACTCATTTGGTAATATATGTAAAGTACAGTCAGTTTACAATATTGACTGTTTTGCTCTAGATACATTTATCCCTCAAATGTGTTGAGGAGAAAATGATGTTAGTCGTATCAGATGTTTTCATATGCAAACAGCTGCCTTCCTCAAACAACCACTCCAGGGAGCTGTTGGCTTTTTCCTTTCATGCTCAGTCATGTTTAGACTTCATTCAATTATAGCACACTTACACACTTGTTTCCAAAATCTCTGTATCTCCATTTAGTGTGGAACAATAAAGTCAGACAGAGAAAAGTGAGCACAGCCCTGAGATGAGCTTGAACTCAGTGGCAGGTTGGAGTGGAGTGTAAATATTTAGAAGAAAGGGAAGTCGTTAGGCCTCAGAACCAGGAATAGACAGATGACACTGACACAGCAGAGTCTCCCATGAGCTGATAATGTATCCAGAGCAGCCAAAGGGACTCTCTGAGGTCTCACTGTGACTGTATGAGACCCCAGACACTATTAGACCAAGTCTAAAATCCATTCATCAACAACATATCAATATTTTAAAAATGGAGTTAACTGAGTGACACGTTGGAAGAGAGTTTATCAGAAAGTTGGCCCAGCTACACCTGATTGCATTTAGTACATATTTTAAAAGTTCTTAGTCATGTGCCAGTAGCTTATATCTTGATGGCTCAAAGAGCACATACACTCTGTAAGGCTAGAGTCAACTGAAATTCAGTGACTGCAACAAATATGCCTGATTCTTTTAATTTAGATCCATTCACATCATTCTTTGCAGGAGATTTTTCAAAAAGTCCAGCTTACAATAATCAAACAAATAATCCATCAAGTTGTCTTTAAGTATTCCTGCTAACGAAAGACAGATGAACAACACAAAGAAAAAACGCAGCATACAATATATAAATATATTTATATTTTAAATATTTGAAAAATATAATATCCATCTGGATTAAACTCAATGTCTGCTGAAAAAAAAAGGTGGGTAAAATTCTACATGACTATAGTTATTTTTTTAACAAATGAGTGATGTGAGGGACTTTCATTTCATTTTGACAGGAGTCCAGTGTTGTATTGATATTGGTAACAGGAAAAATAAGTTTCCTGCTGATTTAGTTTTGGCAGATCATCTGTTTCCTGTGGTGAAACCTGCTGAATAACATTTTACTATAAACCACTTACAAGCACATTCATTTCTGAAAAAGGAACTTTTAATTGGTTTTACATTGCATTCTATACTGGTGAAATCACATTATTTTTGTACATTTGCACAATTGTCATGGTTTGTAAAGACAGAGGATTTTCACATGTTGTAGATACAAACCAACGAGGCTATCTGCTTAATTTCTTTCTTCTCCCCACACTCCATTACACATGCAAACAAACCCTTACGAAGCTAGGTCTTAGTCAGCAGTCGTCTCTACTTCAGTGATGTTTGTCTCGCCAGCTGAAGACTGCAGTTATGAAGAGTGAGAGCATGGGCAGTGTCGTGTTCTTTTTTCCTCAGGTAGTGAGGGTAGAGTCGGTCTGGTTCAAAAAAGTATTTATTTAGAAGCAATGAAAAGGTACAGCATAGCTATGTGCACATAGCTATGGGCACTCAATACACAGCCTCGGCTTTCTAGTAGCACGGGGTAGTCAAGAGTCTGACTGGACGACAGGTGCAATATTTATAATAATAGGTAGAACTACATTGGTCAATATGAGAAGTCACGTGGCTAGTGCAGGCTGGTCCCAGCCTCTAGGTACTGGAATCCAGCCAATGATGAGAGCTGATCCCGTTCGTCCCTCCTTAGATAGTAGCTGGGAAAATCTTCACATTCTGACAGTGTTTTTGTTTGGTGTTTTAAAACAAGCCTTGAATCGGCTGACAGCTTGTGAGTTTTCAGTATGGCATCAGCATTTTCTAGACAAACAACGCCTTTCCTATCTGTCCTTCAGACCCTAGTGGCAGCTGCTTGAATTCTTTCTAAGGGTATGTCACAGTTTTTAAGAAAACAGTGCTGCATTCATGTATGTGTGATGTTTGAATAAAGCTAATGGAGTTTAGGCTGTAATATAGTAAGTTAGGTATGAGAACAGGTTAAAAATTACAGTGTATTGTATGCCACAGATGTACAGTCTTCTCAAACAGGCATTATCAGACAGGTGCAAGACTGAACTGCGATGTGACACACACAAACACAAACAAACAATCAACTAGATTAAAACCAGCCAACAGCGGCTACTATAGTCACTATCTGAAGGCCGCATTTTCCCATATTAGCCAAACTGCCCCCCTGTCCAACATACTGCACTTGTTTAGAGTTCAGTTTCATTGCCATCTTCACAGACACATACTCAAAGAAAAACATAGATTTTAGTCTTAACAGCAGGCAGGTCGGTGAGCGACAGACAGGAACACCAGCCAATCATTTTATTTTCTATTTCTGAATGAAATGATTGGTCATTTTTATTACAGTCCTGTGAGGGCCACAGAAAAAACTTTAAAAAATAAAAAGGTTTCAGAAACAAATGATCAATCCTACATTTATTAAAAACACTAGTCACAACAGCTCTTACATTTTTCTCTTTTCATTTGGAAAAAAGAAGGGTACACTAAGAAGAACATTATAAACAGAGTGTCAATGCCACATCATTTCAAACAAATCCAAATGCAAGCAGCTCTTTTAAAATATAGTAGCACTTAATAAATTTTAATAAAAAAAGCTTTGATTATGATCTGTCACTTAATAATCATTATATCTATCGAGGCTCATAGAGTCTCTTGAGTCTCAATGTTTTGTAGGCTACAACAACAGTACTGATGTTATCTGTCCAATGCCTTGCTCGACCTGGCTGCAGCTAAACATCACGGAAGATATCTGGTTCAGTTTTTCCCCCTCCCCACGCTCCATAAGACACACAAACCAACCCTTACCAACATAAGCCAGGTCTGAGTAACCACTGGTTCCACTGTTAATGATCCAGGGTTTGCTCCATTTGTCTGGATCCTGTGGGGATTTGTTCAGATACACTCCTAAATTAACCCTTTTGCACACATGGGTTGGGTGGGTGAAGAGCAGCCAGGTGTTGTTGCTGTTGTCTTCATCCTTAGTATCTGCATCTTCACTTTGAGCTGGAAAGGAGACCACACTACCCTGACAACCTGAAGCCGTTTCAACAATCTTCTCACTCCCCTTACTGCCGGTCTGGTTGGCAAAAGCGACACCCTCGTTCTGACTGACAGCTTCCACTCGATGGCCACTCTTACTACGGGCGTTGCAGTAGACAACATAGTTGCCTTTGTCATCTAAGAGCTCTGCCATTTGACATTCACCTGATTCGGTTTGAAGCATGTTGCCAAACTGCCACTTTGTGTATGGATGATCAGCGTACAGGGCGAGTGCATATGAAGTAGAGGCCCAACCTTTCAAACAGCAACAGGAGCTTAGCTCATTTCGATAAGCATGGACAGGAACAATCAACCTGCCGCTCTGTGTTTGAAGAGCATGGACCGGCCCAACAGCAAATGTGGCCCAGCAACAGATTTCACACTGCTTCATGCAAGTCAAATCTGTCAGCGCGCTCCAGTTTTCACCATCATCGGTGGTGGTGATGTAGCAGAGCCGAGCCTTGTTGCAGCCAGATTTTGTCTACCAGTTTTCTGAGTACAAATTTTGAACACAGATAAAAAACAGGTACAGTTTGTTATTCTTCTCATCATACACTGGGTAGGGGCTCATGGTACGGTGTCCAGGAAGAAGTGCATTTTTCACTTCTTTTAGCTCCGTCCACTAGAAAAGACACAATTCAGAGGTGTGTAAATAAAATAATAAAATAAAAGTCAATCTAGTTCTGAATATTCACATGTATTTCAGCCATTAGAAAAACAGAATGCTTGTAGGACAATTACCTGAATCTCATTTAGAATTCGTCACTCATTTGGCTTTCCTGTTTTCATCACCAGCTTTTCAGCATCGGAATCACTCAAAGTCTTCCGCTTCTCTGCAAAGGCGAGAAGAGTTTGGTTTTTTCTGTTGTAGCAAAGAGCAGGAATCCTGTACACACATCCATCCTGATAGTCAAAGACAGGCTGCTTCTCCTGAAGTTGGTTTTCCGATGGTTTTCCAAATTTATTTCCCATGGTGGGTTTACACGTATAAAACAGTCACTCTAAAGAGAAAAGAACAGACTCTTAATGTGTGTCTCTCACAATCACAAAGTCTGCTGCTGCATTTATAGAGGGAGGAGGTCTTGAATAAAGATTGTCGGCTGATGATAAATGAAGATGAAGAGGAAGTTCAGCTGGGCCAGAGCCAAAGCTATTTGAAAGTTTCTTTCTATTAAAAAAAAAAGACTCTTTACTTGCTAACACTGTGTCACTAAATTATGCCTGAGAAGTATTAAGTTCGATCCTGTGATCACCTATTAAGCACATCTATGCTAACAACCCTTACAAGTGGTGAAACATATTTTTTAGGGTTATAATAAATTGACCTCTTCAAGTATCTCAGCTTTCTGAAACATGAAGGTGTCACAGTGTTTACTTCAGTCTATCAACAACTCATTTTGCAGTTGTAATATATGTAAAGTACAGTCAGTTTTACAATAATCGACTGTTTTGCACTGAATACATTTATCCCTCAAATGTGTTGAGGAAAATGATGTTAGTCGTATCAGATATTCTTCCATATGCAAACAGCTGCCTTCCACTCAAACAACCCTCAGGGAGCTGTTGGCTTTCCTTTCATGCTCAGTCATGTTTGAACCTTCATTCAATTATAGCACACTTACACACTTGTTTCAAAATCTCTGTATCTCCATTGCAGTGTGGAACATTAAGTCGAGACAGAGAAAAGTGAAGCACAGCCCCTGAGATGAGCTTGAACTCAGTGGCAGGTTGTAGTGGAGTGTAAATATTTTGAAGAAAGAGGAAGTCGTTGGAGGCCTCAGAACCAGGAATAGACAGATGACACTGACACAGCAGAGTCTCCCATGACTGATAATAATGTATCCAGAGCAGCCAAAGGGACTCTGAGGAGTCTCACTGTGACTGAGACCCAGACACTGTTAGACCAGAAGTCTAAAATCCATTCATCAACAACATATCAATATTTAAAAGCAAATTTACCTGAGTGACATGTTGGAAGAGAGTTTATCAGAAAGTTGGCCCAGCTACACCTGATTGCATTTAGTCATCTTTTGCCAAAAGTTCTTAATTGCATGCCAGTAGCTTATATCTTGATGGCTCAAGAGCACATACCTCTGCCAAGGCTAGAGAATTCAACTGAAATTCAGTGAAGCTGCAACAAATATGCCTGATTCTTTTAATTTAGATCCATTCATCATTCTTTGGGAAATCTTTCAAAAAGTCAGAAAACACAATAATCAAACAAATAATCCATCAAGTTGTCTTTGCGTATTCCTGCTAACTGAAAGACAGATGAACAACACAAGAAAAAAACATAACCTACAATATACTAAAAATATATTTATATTTAAATATTTATTATGACAAAAATATAATATCCAGCTGACTCAATGTCTGCTGAGAAAAAAAAGGTTTACGTGACTATAGTTATGTTTAACAAATGAGTGATGTGAGGGACTTTCATTTCATTTGACAGGAGTCAGTGTTGTATTGATATTGGTAACAGGAAAAAATAAGTTTCCTGCTGATTTAGTTTTTGGCAGATCATCTGTTTCCTGTGGGTGGAAATCCTGCAAGACAATTTTACTGTAAACCACTTACAAACACATTCATTTCTGAAAAAGGAACTTTTAATTAGTTTTTACATTGGAAGCATTCTACTCTTCAATGAAATCACATTATTTGTGCATTTACACAATTGTCATGAGTTTATAAAAGACAGAGAAGTTTTCACATGTTGTCGATACAAACCAACGAGATATCTGCTTAAATTTCTTTCTTCTCCCCACACTCCATTACACATGCAAACAAACCCTTATGAAGCTAGGTCTTAGTCAGCAGTCGTCTCTACTTCAGTGATGTTTGTCTGCTTCAGCTGAAGACTGCAGTTATGAAAGTGAGAGCACGGGCAGGCAGGCAGATTCGGTGAGGCGACAGACAGGAACACCAATAATCTGTTTATTTTCTATTTCTGAATGAAATGATTGGTCATTTTTATTACAGTCATATGAGGGCCACAGACCAAACTTTAAAAAATAAAGGTTTCAGAAACAAATGATCAATCCTACATTTATTAAAAACACTAGTCACAACAGCTCTTACATTTGTCTCTTTTCATTTCGGAAAAAGAAGAATTACACCTGAGAAAGAACATTATAAACAAAATTGTCAATACCACATCATTTCAAAACAAAATCAAATGCAAGCTAGCTCTTTTAAAATATAGTGGCATGTCGTTTTAATAAAAAAGCTTTGATTATGATCTCCTCCTTAATAGTCATTATATCTATCGAGCCTCTGAAGTCTCTTGAGTCTCAATGTTTTGTAGGCTATAACAAGTACTGAAATGTACATCACTGTCAATGCCCTTCCCTGCGACAGAAAACTTGCAGCTAAACATCACAGAAGATATCTATTTCCAGTTCTTTTTCCTCCCACGCTCCATGAACACACAAACCAGCCTTACCAATATAAGCCAGGTCTGAGTAACCACACCACTGGATTTCCCTCCTTAATTTACACAGGGTTTGCTCCATTTGTCACAGATCCTGTGGGGTTGTTCAGATGCACTCCTAAATCAACCCTGTTTCCCGCATGGGTTGGGTGGGTGTAGAGCCGCCAGAGTGTTGTTGCTGTTGTGTTCAGCCTTCGTGTCATCTTCACTTTGAGCTGGAAGGAGACCACACTACCCTGACAACCGTCACCCGTTTCAACAAGCTTCTCCTCTCCTTACTGCCGGTCTGTTTGGCCAAAATCGACACCCTCGTTCTGACCTGACAGCTTCCACTCATTAATGCAACCATTACTCTGGCGTTGCAGTAGACAACATAGTTGCCTTCGTCATCTAAGAGCTCTACCATTTTGACATTCACCTGATTCGGTTTCAAGCATGTTGCCAAACTTCCTCTGTGTATGGATGATCAGCGTACAGGGCTAGTCATGCCAAGTAGAGGCGCAGGAGCCTGGCTTATTTGGATAAGCTTAGACAGGAAAATCAACCTGCCGCTCTGTGTTTGAAGACCATGGCCCGGCCGACAATAAATGTGGCCAGCCACGGTTCGTGCAGATTTGGAGTCAAATCTGTCAGCGCAGCCAGTTTTCCTGCATCATCGAAATTAGTGGTGATGCTTATGAAACCCGAGCATTGCAGCAGAATTTATCTGACACATTTCTTAGAACCATTTTCAACACAGATGAAAAACAGGTGCAGTGTATTTTCTTTCTTCTCATACACTGGGCAGGGGGTTCATGGTACGGTGTCCAGGAAAGAGTGCATTTTCCCTTCTTTGAGCGCTGACCACTAGAAAAGAAGACACAATTCAGAGGTGTGTAAATAAAACAATAAAATGAAGTCAATCTAGTTCTGAATATTCACGTATATTTCAGCCATTAGAAAAAAGAAATGGCAGCCAGAGACAATTACCTGAATCTGTCTCTCATTAGGAGTGAAATCCTCCTTCAGCTTTCCTGTTTTCATCACCAGCTTTTCCAGCATGAATCCTCAAAGTCTTCGCTTCTCTGCAAAGGCGAAGAGAGTTTGACTGTTTTCTGTTGTAGAAAGGCAGGAATCCTGTACACATCCATCCTGATAGTCAAGACAAGCTGCTCTGAAGTGGTTGTCCTTCAAATTCAATTTCCATGGTGGGTTTACACGTATAAAGTAGTCACTCTAAAGACAAAGACAGACTCGTAATGTGTGTCTCACAATCACAAGTCTGCTGCATTTATAGAGGGAGGGAGGGGTCTTGAATAAGGTGTCAGCTGATGATGAAGATGAAGGAAGTTCCCCAGCTGGAGCAGAGCCAAAAGCTATTTGAAAGTTTCTTTCTATTTATCAAAAAGATTCTTTACTTTTCTAACACTGTGTCACTAGAATTATGCCTGAGAAGTATTAAGTTCGATCCTGTGATCACCTGTTAAGCACATCTATGCCTAACAACCCTTGCAAGTGGTGAAACATATTTTTCGGGTTATAATAAATTTACCTCTTATTCAAGTATCTCAACTTTCTGAAACATGAAGGTGTCACAGTGTTTACTTCAGTCTATCAACAACTCATTTTGCAGTAGTAATATATGTAGAAGTACAGTCAGTTTTACAATATTGACTGTTTTTATCTGGGCCATTTATCCCTCAAACTATTATTTGAGGAAAATGATGTTAATTAAGTATCCAGATATTTTCCATATGCAAACAGCTGCCTTCCACTCAAGCAACCCTCCAGGGAGCTGTTGGCTTCCTTTCATGCTCAGTCATGTTTGAACTTCATTCAATTATCGCACACTTACACACTTGTTTCCAAAATCTCTGTGTATCTCCATTGGGTGTAGAACAATAAAGTCAGACAGAAAAGTGAGCACAGCCCCTGAGATGAGCTTGAACTCAGTGGCAGGTTGGGTGGAGTGTAAATATTTAGAAGAAAGAGGAGAATCGTTAGGCCTCAGAACCAGGAATAGACAGATGACATGACACAGCAGAGTCTCCCATGGGCTGATAATGTATCCAGAGCAGCCCGAGGATATCTGAGGTCTCACTGTGACTGTGAGACTGAACACTGTTAGACCAGAGTCCTAAATCCATTCATCAACAACATATCAATGTTTTAGAAAGTAGATTTAACTGGGTGACACGTTGGAAAGAGTTTATCAGAAAGTTGGCCCAGCTACACCTGATTGCATTTAATTACATATTTTAAAAGTTCTTAATTGCATGTGATGAGCTTATATCTTGATGGCTCAAAGAGCACATACCTCTGCCAAGGCTAGAGTCAACTGAAATTCAGTGAAGCTGCAACAAATATGCCTGATTCTTTTAATTTAGATCCATTCATACATTCTTTGGGAGATTTTTTCAAAAAGTCTGAAAACACAATAATCAAACAAATAATCCATCAAGTTGTCTTTGCGTATTCCTGCTAACTGAAGACAGATAGTGCTTACAAGAAAAAAACATGACATACAATATACTAAAAAATATATTTATATTTAAATATTTATTATTACAAAATATAATATCCATCTGGTTAAACTCAATGTCTGCTGAGAAAAAAAAGGTGGGTAAAATTCTACATGACTATAGTTATTTTTAACAAATGAGTGATGTGAGGGACTTTCATTTCATTTGACAGGAGTCAGTGTTGTATTGATATTGGTAACAGGAAAAATAAGTTTCCTGCTGATTTAGTTTTTGGCAGATCATCTGTTTCCTGTGGGTGGAAACCTGCAAAGTAACATTTTTTACTGTAAACCACTTACAAGCACATTCATTTCTGAAAAAGGAACTTTTAATTAGTTTTTACATTGGAAACATTCTGCTCTTCAGTGAAATCATTATTTTGTACATTTGCTGGTGTCATGGTTTGTAAGAGACAGAAGTTTCGTAATGTTGTCGATGCAAACCAACGAGGCTATCTGCTTCAATTTCTTTCTTCTCCCCACACTCCATTACATATTGCAAACAAACCCTTATGAAGCTAGGTCTTAGTCAGCCAGTCGTCTCTACTTCAGTGATGTTTGTCTACTTGGCTAGAGACTGATTGCTGAAGAGTGAGAGCCCGGGCAGGCAGGCAGGTCGGTGAGCGACAGACAGGAACACCAGCCAATCATTTTATTTTCTATTTCTGAATGAAATGATTGGGTCATTTTTATTTACAGTCCTGAGGGCCACAGACAAAACTTTAAAAATAAAAGGTTTCAGAAACAAATGATCAATCTACATTTATTAAAAACACTAGTCACAGCAGCTCTTACATTTTTGTACTGCACATTTCAGAAAAAAGAAGAATTACATTAGAGAAGAACATTATAAGCAAAATTGTCAATGCCACATCATTTTCCAAAACAAAATCCAAATGCAAGCAGCTCTTTTTAAAATATAGTGGCATAATCGTTTTAATAAAAAAGCTTTGATTATGATCTCCTACTTAATAGTCATTATATCTATCGAGCCTCTGAAGTCTCTTGAGTCTCAATGTTTTGTGGGCTACAACAGTACTGAAATTAACATCACTGTCCAATGCCTTGCTCGACCTGGCTGCAGCTAAACATCACAGGAAATATCTGGTTCCAGTTCTTTTCCCTCACGCTCCATAAGACACACAAACCAACCACTTACCAACATAAGCCAGGTCTGAGTAACCACTGGTTCCCTCCTTAATTTTACAGGGTTTACTCCCATTGTCTGGATCCTGTAGGGGATTTGTTCGAATACACTCCTAAATCAACCCTTTCCCACATAGGTTGGGTGGGTGTAAAACAGCCAGGTGTTGTTGCTGTTGTCTTCATCCCTCGTATCTGCATCTTTACCATGAGCTGGAGAAAGGAGACCACACTACCCTGACAACCGTCACCACACTGCTCAAGCTTCTCACTCTCCTTACTGCCCGGTCTGTTTGGCAAAATCGACACCCTCGTTCTGACTGACAGCTTCACTCGATGGCCACTCTTACTACGGGCGTTGCAGTAGACAACACTGGTGCCTTTGTCATCTAAGGCTCTGCCATTTGACATTCACCTGATTCGGTTTCAAGCATGTTGCCAAACTGCCACTCTGTGTGGGATGATCAGCATACAGGGCTAGTGCATATGAAGTAGGCGCAGGGAGCCTGGCTTATTTGGATAGCGTGAACCCAGGAAAAGAGTAACCTGCCGCTCTGTGTTTGAAGACCATGGCCCGGCCCAACAGCAAATGTGGCCCAGCCACAGTTTCTTGCAGCTTTGAGTCAAATCATCTGGCCAGCTCCAGTTTTCACCATCATCGGTGGTGGTGATGTAGCAGAGCCGAGCTTTTGTTGCAGCCCAGAATTTATCTGACACATTTCTTCGGAACCATTTTCAACACAGATGAAAAACAGATACAGTGTATTTCTTTCTCCTCATACACTGGGCAGGGGGGTTCGTAGTCGGTATCAGGAAGAAGTGCATTTCCCACTTCTTTTAGCTCAAACCACACTGAAAAAGACACCAATTCAGAGGTGTGTAAATAAAATAATAAAATAAAAGTCAATCTAGTTCTGAATATTCACATGTATTTCAGCCATTAGAAAAAAGAATGCTTGTGAGACAATTACCTGAATCTGTCTCTCATTAAGTCAAATCTCCTTCAGCTTTGCTGTTTTCATCACCAGCTTTTCAGCATCGGAATCCTTCCAAAGTCTTCGCCTCTGCAAAGCGAAGAGTTTGACTGTTTTTGTTGTAGAAAGAGCAGGAATCCTGTACACACATCCATCCTGATAGTCAGGAACAGGCTGCTCCTGAAGTTGGTTGTCCTTTAAAATTCCAATTTTCCATGGTGGGTTTACACGTATAAAACAGTCACTCTAAAGACAAAGACAGACTGCGTAATGTGTGTCTCTCCACAATCCGCAAAGTCTGCTGCTGCATTTTATAGAGAGAGGAGGGGTCTTGAATAGGTGTCAGCTGATGATGAAGATGAAGAGTTCCCAGCTGGAGCAGAGCCAAAAGCTATTTAGGTTCTTTCTATTTATCAAAGATTCTTTACTTTCTAACACTGTGTCATAGAATTATGCCCCTAGAAGTATTAGTTCGATCCTGTGATCACCTGTTAAACACATCTATGCCTAACAACCCTTGCAGAGTAGTGCAAACATATTTTTAGGGTTATAATAAATTTACCTCTTATTCAAGTATCTCAACTCTGGAGAAACATGAAGGTGTCACAGTGTTTACTTCAGTCTATCAACAACTCATTTTGCAGTAGTAATATATGTAAGAAGTACAGTCAGTTTTTACAATATTGACTGTTTGCACTAGATACATTTATCCCTCTCAAATGTGTTGAGAAAATGATGTTAATTGATATCAGATATTTTCCATGTACAAACAGCTGCCTTCCCACTCAGAAGCAACCCTCAGGAGCTGTTGGCTTTTCCTTTTCATGCTCAGTCATGTTTGAACTTCATTCAATTATAGCACACTTACACACTTGTTTCCAAAATCTCTGTGTATCTCCATTGAGTGTGGAACAATAAAGTCAGACAGAGAAAAGTGAGCACAGCCCCTGAGATGAGCTTGAACTCAGTGGCAGGTTGGAGTGGAGTGTAAATATTTAGAAGAAAGAGGAAGTAGATTCAGGCCTCAGAACCAGGAATAGACAGATGACACTGACACAGCAAGAGTCTCCCATGAGCTGATAATGTATCAAGAGCAGCAAAGGGACTCTCTGAGTCTCACTGTGACGCTGTAAAGAGACCCAGACACTATTAGACAGAGTCTAAAATCATTCATCAACAACATATCAATATTTTAAAAAGTAGATTTAACTGGTGACACGTTGGAAAGAGAGTTTATCAGAAAGTTAGCCCAGCTACACCTGATTGCATTTAATTACATATTTTAAAGTTCTTAATTGCATACTTGATGGCTTATATCTTGATGGCTCAAAAGAGCACATACACTCTGCCAAGGCTAGAGTCAACTGAAATTCAGTGAAGCTGCAACAATATGCACAGTTCTTTTAATTTAGATCCATTCATCATTCTTTACAGGGAGATTTTCAAAGTCACAGAAACACAATAATCAAACAAATAATCCATCAAGTTGTCTTTGCGTATTCCTCTTAACTGAAAGACAGATGAACAACACAAGAAAAAAACATGACATACAATATACTAAAATATATTTATATTTAAATATTTATTATTACAAAATATAATATCCATCTGGTTAAACTCAATGTCTGCTGAGAAAAAAATTAGGTAAGAATTCTACATGACTATAGTTATTTTTAACAAATGAGTGATGTGAGGGCTTTCATTTCATTTGACAGGAGTCAGTGTTGTATTGATATTGGTAACAGGAAAAAATAAGTTTCCTTCTGATTTAGTTTTTGGCAGATCATCTGTTTCCTGTGGGTGGTAATCCTGCAAAGGAACAATTTTACTGTAAACCACTTACAAACACATTCATTTCTGAAAAGAACTTTTAATTAGTTTTACATTAGAGCATTCTGCTCTTCAATGAAATCACATTATTTTGTACATTTGCTGGTGTCATGGTTTGTAAAGACAGAGGATTTTCACATGTTGTCGATACAAACCAACGAGGCTATCTGCTTAATTTCTTTCTTCTCCCCACACTCCATTACATGCAAACAAACCCTTATAGGCTAGGTCTTAGTCAGCAGTCGTCTCTACTTCAGTGATGTTTGTCTCGCCAGCTGAAGACTGCCAGTTATGAAGGGGAAGAACACCACGGGCAGGCAGGCAGGTCGGTGAAGCGACAGACAGGAACACCAGCCAATCATTTATTTTCTATTTCTGAATGAAATAATTGGTCATTTATTCTGATCTGTGAGAGACACAGACAAAACTTTAAAAAATAAAAAGTTTCAGAAACAAATGATCAATCCTACATTTTATTAAAAACACTAGTGTGATGAAATCTGGAAATGAGGCTGGAAACACCAAAGTTATCCACGTGTATTTTAATGGGGCTTTCTGCAGAAAGGATCAACACAGAGAGTCACAAGGATCTCAGAGTGAAGATGGGACACTCAAATGACATCTTATATAGGAGGACCTCAAGGCTGTCTCTCAGAACCAGTTAAGACTGGTTTCTGTAGGTGCAGGAGAGAGAGGAATCTAAACACAAACACTGATTTACATGTGTTTCTTAAGGGTCTAGCAGTTTATACATTCCGTTCTTTGGAGGGTAAATAAGTGGCAAAGGGTCTGGCAGTTTTTCAGGTCATCAATAGTACAGACCATAAAACAGCTCAGGTCATAAAGCATTTGAACAGTTTGTTTATATATGTGAATGAGTCATAAAAGTCTTTAGACAAGGCTACCAAAAACTTACTTCTAATTCCAAATAGTTTATCAACCATACTTAGTTAATTTTTCTACTACATTTCCCTCCTTTTTGTCATTTATGACAACATAAGAGAAATGCTAACTACAGTAAAACATCAAATACATCAATTCACCAGGATTTCAAAATGCATCATCATCATCACTGTAGTGCAAAGCAAACTGCCATTGTTGTGGACACAGGTATGGTCTTAAAAAGGAGTAAGGACTGATAAGAGCAGACTAAACAGCCAATAGCCTAACCTCACATTCTTCATCACTATCAAAGAGGTTCTGGGGAGAGAGGAACCAGTCCAGGGAGGGAAACACATGCCTGGGCTCATTAGCAAGGTCATCAGGGACAGTTGCATATATTGCACCAGCGTGTTGATCACTGCTCTGTCACCAACCACCTATACATAAGGGCCTTCATGCATGTGAGGTGCATGAACAAAAGCATAATATAATGCCAAAAGTAAGTAGTACAGGAATTAACAGTTGAACTAGCATCGCACCCCAGGGGCCAAGTTTGTCAACCAGCCATCCTGTTAAATGAAAATCCTGCAGAGTCAGAGGGTTAAAGGCATCTCTAATCTTCTCTAGTAGATGATTACAGAGGTGAGGTTGTCAGGATTATCAGGGATCAAGGTTACACAAGCATCTTTAGTAAAATTTAGAAGTGGCACAAAGGCCACCTGTTTTGGCAGAATATAATCAAGTGCCATTTCATACTTCCAAGAGTGTTAGGCGATGTGATTTGTCATTTGAAGAAAGATGCCAAACCCCTAATTGTTCGTTTTGCGAACATGGATTATACTGAACCACAGGATCTGATGTTTTTCTAGCGTCAACATTGACATTTTTATCCACTGTCCCAAATCTTGCCATTCATCATTTTTGTGTTTTGACAGTGAGACATGTGGATGGGAATCAGGAACGTCAAGGAAGCAGCCTGTGAACATTTGTGAAGGAACTGAGAGGTGACTTATTTTTCTGGTTTTGGGTAAAATTACATAACAGCACATCTATGTTCATTCAGAAAATACAACTTAGTGTTAACTTCTCTCTCACAACTTTCTCTAAACAACCATCTTTCTCAAATCCTGAATCTTTCCCTTAGTGTATGTGTGTGCAGTGCAGTGTAAATCTTCTGGATGCATATACGTAGTGTCTATTCCTAAGTGAATGAATGTGCCTTATCCACACTAAGATCTGTGTTGATGGATGTGACAACAGGCAGGAACAGAACTTCCATTCATACACATATAGCAGTGAATCCGCATTATAGCAATGCACGTATAAATCTGTGGTGGATCAAGATCAGCGTTAGGACCACTACGACTCCTGTTGGGGTGGAAATGGAAAGGAAATGCACCCACAAGACACAGCCATCTCTTCCCATCAAATTAATTGGACAACATGAGATAGCAAAAATGAACACTTGAATTTTCCTGTGCCGCTGTCACTGCATATTAAGGGGAGTCGTGAATTTTTTCAACCAGTTGCTTCCTGAAGCACCACAGATCTAACAAATCTTCCACTCATTTAGGAGTGTTTCAAACATATCACTCTTGATGACTGAATGTGTTGCTCCTGAATCTACAGGAATGCCAATCTCTTTCCTAGCACTGTGAAGTGTGTGCATTGGCATATGAGCATAAGCATCTGATTGATACTTGACATATGTTTCTATCAGTAGTTTGTCCCTCTTATCTAAAGAATCAATTACTTCTGTGATTAATGTTTGTGTTGGTGTGGTGCATTCACCCTCTTGATGTGTGAGGTGTTTCCTCACCGGTCGTTCTGTGTCCAAAGATGCTGGTTCCTCCCTCTCCTCCATCCCACGCCTCGGTTCAATCAGACTTGAAAATCGCTGTTTCCTCGGACAATCCTCTTGCCCAATGTCCTTTCTCTCTCCACCCATGCAAACAAATGTCTGGATCAACATTCCTCATTTGGTCTCCCCTCCCTTCCTTGAAAATCCTCCTCTAATCCCCGTCCGCGCCCTAAAGCCTCTAGAATACCATGAGGGTGTACCTGTGAACATTGTCAGTGTGGCTTTATGCAGATCAGTCTCTCTTTGTCTTTCTTCCTCTTGTCTCCATCTCTGATTAGCTTCTCAGCATGCTGCATGTGCTTCTATCAAGCTGAGTTTTCAGAGTCCCACTGGATGCATGTGTGTTTTAACAGGCTGGCAACATCAAGTCTTAGGCCATTAATGAAACTATTTCTCCAGGTGGGCTTCCCATGGTGTTATTTCTAGATGCGTTTTCGTCAGGAGGTGGAATCAACCACTGTAGTGTTGTGAACTTCGGTTCATGAGTCAAGTAGTTGTGAACTTCTGACTCATCTTCTTCTTGCCTACGCTGAAATCTTTGTCATGTCCATTCGCACTGGGAATCGGCTAATGCGTCTACACAGATTATTAATGGAATTCATATACCGGCATTGCGGCGTTATCCCAGTCTGGATGTACCATCCTAAGGTCTTGTTGTGGATATCCTCCTGCTATTTTTGCCCATCCATTACCCATTTTAGCCATGAGCAATACGTCTCAGTTCAAAGCTTGTGGGGCAGATTCTCTGCAGAAGACAAGCAGCTCCTCTGCAAGCTTCATTCCCCTGCATTTTGATGGGAAGGGAGGTGACTCATTGCTGCTTGGATATCACTGGTTGTCACGGCCTGTAGAGCCAAGAATGGCAAGTCCATCCCGGTCCTGCCACTTCCAACCATCGGGAGGCACAAAACATTGTGGGCGGATCCTGTCAGTCCCGTGTCTGCCTCGTCTGGTGTGAGGTGGAGAAAGGCGCTGCGGGTCTGGAGTGTTGTATGGTGGAGGAGGTGGTGGGCTTGGGCTCCTGCCTGTGGAAGATCCATGTGGTGGGGCTTGGGCTCCTGCCTGTGGAACATCCACATGTGGTGGGAGCTTGAGGTTAGTCTGGTTGTAAATCTTCTTGAGCGGGACAAGTCGAGTGAATCCTGCATTTTGAAACACTGAGACACTTGTAGAGGGTTATCTGTCCTTACATATGTTTGTTTTTTGTCCCTACGTTGCGCTTCTTCTAACCACATTTCCATATCCCTTCCCTCTGCTGAAATGTATGTTTTTCCTTTTTTGGCCTGACTTACTTTTCTTTCTCCTCCAGCTTCAGTCTCAGTTGTTTTGGCTGTCTTATGCTAAAACTCCCCTCTGAAACCCACATTCTTTCATCACACTTGTACCTGGCTTAGTGCTGTGTCTGTAGTTCCTTCGCATGAAGTTCATATTAGGACTCTCAGATCAGTTCCATTATCAAATCATCAAATTTTCCTTTACTGTTACTTTTACCCATATTTAAAAAAAAATTATGTTAAGTTTGAGTTACCTTAAGTCTTTAATCAATCAGCGCTTTATCAGGAAGCAAATAGGAAACTCAATAATACTAATATCCTCAAAATATTTATGGCCTCCTATAATATAACCAATAGTAATTTCCTTTTACTAACTTGGTCACTGGTAATTTCTCAATTTGTCTCTTTTTTTAAAATTTTTTATTTTTTAAAATACACTCAAAATCCTGACCAACATATCAGTGCCTTAAAAGTTCTCTATTGTGGCTTTTGGTGAGTTGCCTGGATTGTCATTATCCAAATTCTCCTGGGGTAATTGAGACCAAGAGTTATGTTCTCGATTGTCATGGGAGGTCATTTGGAGCCCCCAGAGGGCGCTGTGGTGCTCTGTGGGGTCATTTAGACCCACACGGATTCCCAGTGGGGAAATCAAAGTACAATGGCCCTATAAGTCTCAGTGTGCCACTCTCTCACGGACCATGGCACGATGTCGGGTCAGGAGGCGTTTCACCAGAGGAGTGAGTTCTCTGGCAGCATATTCTCCCAGATTGAGTGACACGTTGGAAAGAGTTTATCAGAAAGTTGGCCCAGCTGCACCTGATTGCATTTAATTACATCTTTTAAAAGTTCTTAATTGCATACTTGATAGCTTATATCTTGATATCAAAAAACCCATACCTCATATGCAAGGCTAGAGAGTCGCTGAAATTCAGTGAAGCTGCAACAAATATGCTGATTCTTTTATTTGATCCATTCATCATTCTTTGAAATCTTTCAAAGTCAGAAAACTAATCAAACAAATAATCATCAAGTTGTCTTTAGTATTCATATAACTGAAAGACAGATGAACAACTGAAAAAAACATAACCTACAATATACTAAAAATATATTTATATTTGATATTTTGTGTATTACAAAATATAATATCCAGCTGACTCAATGTCTGCTGAGGAAAAAAAAGGTTTACGTGACTAAAGTTATATTTAACAAATGAGTGATGTGAGACTTTCATTTCATTTGACAGTCAGTATTGTATTGATATTGGTAACAGGAAAAATGATTCTGTAGTTAGTTTTGGCAGATCATCCTGTTTCCTGTGGGTGGTAATCCTGCAAGGAATAGTTTTACTATAAACCACTTACAAACATTCATTTCTGAAAGACTTTCAAATGGATTTTTACATTGGAAACATTCTGCTCTTCAGTAAATCCACATTTATTTTATAATTTTTGTTGTATGTAGTTTATAAAGACAGAGAAGAGAAGTTTTCACATGTTATCATTCTAAACCATGAGGCTATCTTAATAATTCACTGCTTCTCCCCACGCACTCCATTACACATACAAACAAGCCATATGAAGCTAGGTCTTGATCAGCGATAGTCTCTCTTCCAGTGATGTTTGTCTAGCCAGCTGAACTGCAGTTATGAAGAGTGAGGCGGGCAGGCAGGCAGGTCGGTGAGCAGGCAGACCCAGGAGCCACCAGCCAATCATTTTATTTTCTGTTTCTGAATGAAATGATTGTGGTATTTTTTATTACAGTCTGTAGGGCCACAGACAAAAACTTAAAAATAAAAGGTTTTAGAAACAAATGATCAATCCTACATTTATTAAAAAACATGTGATGGAAATCTGGAAATACAAGAGGCTGGAAACACCAAAGTTATCCACGTGTATTTTAATAGGGGCTTTCTGCAGAAAGGATCAACACAGAGAGTCACAAGGATCTCAGAGTGAAGATGCAGGACACTCAAATACAAGCATCTTATATAGGAGGACTAAGGCTGTCTCTCAGAACCAGTTAAGACTGGTTCTGTAGGTGCAGGAGAGAGAGGAATCTAAACACAAACACTGATTTACATGTGTTTCCTAAGGAGATTAGCAGACATACATTCCGTTCTTTGGAGGGTAAATAAGTGGCAAAAGGGTCTGACAGTTTTCAGGTCATCAACAGTACAGACCATAAAACAGCTCAGGTCATAAAGCATTTGAACAGTTTGTTTATATATGTAGATACAGGTCATAAAAGTCTTTAGACAAGCCTGCAAAAACTTACTTCTAATTCCAAAATAGTTTGTCAACCATACTTAGTTAATTTTTCTACTACATTTCCCTCCTTTTTGTCATTTATGACAACATAAGAGAATGCACAACTACAGTAAAACATCAAATACATCAATTCACCAGGATTTCAAAATGCATCATCATCATCACTGTAGTGCAAAGCAAACTGCCATTGTTGTGGACACAGGTATGGTCTTAAAAAGGAGTAAGGACTGATAAGAGCAGACTAAACAGCCAATACAACATCACATTCTTCATCACTATCAAAAGGGTTCTGGGGAGGGAACCAGTCAGGGAGGGGAAACACATCTCTGGGCTCATTAGCAAGGTCATCACGGGACAGTTGCATATATGCACCAACGTGGCCAGTCACTGTATCACCAACCCACCTATACATAAGGGCCTTCATGCATGTAAGGGTGCATGAACAAAAGCATAATATAATGCCAAAAGTAAGTAGTACAGGAATTAACAGTTGAACTAGCATCGCACCCCAGGGGCCAAGTTTGTCAACCAGCCATCTGTTAAATGAAAATCCTGCAGAGTCAGAGGGGTTAAAGGCATCTCTAATCTTCTCTAGTGAATCGATTACAGAGGTGAGGTTGTCAGAGTTATCAGGGATCAAGGTTACACAAGCATCTTTAGTAAAATTTAGAGTGGCACAAAGGCCACCTGTTTTGGCCAGAATATAATCAAGTGCCATTTCATGCTTCAAGAGTGTTAGACGATGTGATTTGTCATTTGAAGAAAGATACTTGAAACCCCTAATTGTTTCGTTTGCGAACATGGATTATACTGAACCACAGGATCTGATGTTTTTTCCCAAACGTCAGCATTGACACATTTTTTTATCCACTGTCCCAAATCTTGCCATTCATCATTTTTGTGTTTTGACAGTGAGACATGTGGATGGGAATCAGGAACGTCAAAAAGGGAAGCATACATTCAAAAGCAGCCTGTGAACATTTGTGAAGTGTGACGACCCTCTCATTCTGCCTGCCGGTGTACCTTGCTCTGTGCTGGTGGGTGGAGCTACAGCCACCTACCTGCCCATAGGGGTGGGCCTTCCCAGAATGCATATAAGTCTGCTCTTCTGGGAGTGTCTCTCTCTCTCAGCAGGGCCTGCTGCACCAGCCTGAACCTGGATCCTTTGTTTGGTTTGCTGCACTAACAAACACGCATCACACGATATTCTCACTCATCCACTCACTTCTGACACCACTGATGCCCTTCATACTAACACACCTCACAAGTTAGGAAATATGATGTTTGAGTTCAGTTGAATAAACTACTTTTGACTGGTCGATCTGTGTGTGATCTCCCTTTTTGTTGCCAGCCTTGAGTCAGGTGGTAACAAATGGGGGCTCGTCCGGGATCGGAAAGGAGTAGTATTGTAAAGTGGTAAATGTAACTTTTGTTAAAGGGAGTTTTTCCACACAGATGTTTGGTTAAATTGTAGGTTCCTGAAACTGCTGGCAGAGGTAAGGGCTGCTAAGTTATTTGGAACCCTTATTTCCTGTTAGGCATAAGCAATGAGGGGCACTAGTTGTCTCTCATTGATCCTTTTTTTGTTTTAGTTTGTTGTTTTTGTGCAGTAAGTGGTTAGAGCAGTTGCTCGGGGGCACTACCATGACTGACTAGGTGATTTTCAGCGTGCTGAAGGTTAACCGGGTTACTGGGCTTTGTGCTTAATCTATCCTGCCACTAACCTGCATGAAGTCTAGGGATGAGTTACTCAGCTAGAACTGGTTAGGCAGCTAGTCAGAGGGATGGGGTTCCTTATTTAAAGCAGCCTGTCACCCTGTTAGTTAGTAGTGGAACACTTTGTATTAGTTTGTAGTAATTGCTTGTTTGATAAGTGCCTCTAGGTGGCAGGGGAACTGGTGAAATGGCTTCCATTGACGACTTTGTTCAGTCTCCAAGCGATGAGTTGCTAAACTCTTTCAAAAAAGATCAGCTCGTGAAAGTAGCTGAGCATTACGATGTTGAACTTCCAAAAAAGTTAAATAAAGATGAATTGTTGGCCACATTGAAGCACAAATTAGTGGAGAAAGAGGTTCTGCCTGTCTTAGTGGGGAGTTTAAAAGCACCGGAAGAAATGGATAGTGTTTCAGATGTAGCCTCCCCCAGGGTAACTGGGCCAGTTAGGATGTCCAAAATGGCTCCTGTTTTGACTGGACTTGGGTTTACATTTGAGCAACAAAAAGAGCTTATCTTGCTACAACAGCAACAGGAACATCAAAATACCCTGGCATTAGAAAGGTTAAGACAAGATGCCCATCTTCGGGAGGCTGAACTAGCCCATGTTCAGGCAAGACAACAGTTAGAGTTGGAGCGATATAAGTTGGAGCTTATAAGTGAAGGAAAGCTTCCGGCTAAGCCACAGAAGTTTGGAGAGTCAGATTCGTTTATTCCTCATATTCCGGCATTTGATGTTGCTGTCAACTTACGGTTAGTTCCTAAGTTTAATGAAAGGGACCCTGACATTTTCTTTGTGTTGTTTGAACGTTTGGCAGAGGCACGAAATTGGTCGGACGCGGAGCGTACCCTATTGCTTCAATGTGTGCTCACTGGCAAGGCCCAGGAGGCTTTCTCAGCCTTGAGTGTTACTGATAGTGGTATCTACCAGTTGGTTAAAGCTGCGGTACTTAGGACATATGAATTGGTACCGGAAGCTTATCGGCAGCGATTCAGATTACTCAGAAAAGAGAAGCAGTCTCACACTGAGTTTGCTCGCGAGTTATCCACTCACTTTAATCGCTGGTGTGCTGCTTCTCAGGTTAATACTATGGAGGATCTTCAAGAACTAATCTTGCTGGAACAGTTCAAAAATACTTTGCCGGACCGTGTTGTTACCTACATTCAGGAAAAGCAAGTAAGCAGAGTTACAGATGCTGCTAGATTGGCAGATGAGTTTGTCCTGACCCATAAAGGTTTTTTTGGTGACAACCGTGGTCGTGGAGATTCTGGCTCCCGAGGGAGCATTGTTAGAGCTAACTCCGGTAAGTTTTGGTTAGAAGGGACAGAAAGGTTTTCAGGTAAAGCAGAGCATGGTTTACGGGGAAAGCTGGACCCAAATCGGGTCTGTAATTACTGTCATGGAAAGGGTCACTGGCGAAATGAGTGTCCAATGCTGAGGAAAATATCAAAGCCTGTTTATTTTCCGGGAAAACCATCTGCGGCTGCTGTGTCTCTTCGTGCCGAAGAAAGGAGCCGTGTCATTGCCGCCGTGCAGGCACACACTAAACCGCCTTCGTTAAAGTCAAAAATTGAGGTTCCGGGTTGGGCTCAAGAACAGACAAGTTCCTCAGCTAATGAAGACGTTGATCCTGGTTATGCTGCATTTGTGTCTAATGGTTATGTCTCACTGGTCGGGAGTGAGAGGAAAGTACCTGTCAAGATATTAAGAGATTCAGGGGCTCTGGACTCATTTATTGTGGAATCTGTGTTGCCATTCTCTCCTGAGACCAACATTGGTTCCAGTGTTGAGGTCAGAGGGATGGGTTTAACGGTCTTCTCTGCTCCTCAGCATAAACTGACACTAGTGTCAAATCTGGTGCAAGGTGATGTGATCATGGGAGTGCGTCCTTCTTTGCCTATGGGGGGAGTGCAGGTCATCTTAGGAAATGACCTGGCTGGCAGTCGAGTGTGGCCTGATGTGCCAGTGGACACTATATCCTCCCAGGTAGGAAATTCTGAGTCCCTCAAAACCCCTTCGGTGGTACTTCCCACCTGTGCAGTGACACGCGCTCAGAGCCGTGCCAGTGGGGATTCCTGTTTTGAAAATTCTGATAAGAAAAGAGTCCGTATCTTTGTGCCTGCTTTCCCCTTGCCTGTGTCTTGCAGTGACCTGGTGAAAGAGCAAAAAGATGACCCAACACTTCATGCTCTGTACAACCAGCTTCTTCCTGATGAGGAGGTGGAGAGTGCAGCCCATGGTTATTTTCTCCAAGACGGCCTGTTGGTGAGAAAATGGGTTCCCCAGGGGAATGTTTTATGGGGGAGGAAACTTTACAAATTGTTCTGCCCTCTAGTGTAAGACTCACTGTACTTCAGACTGCTCATGATGGCATTGCAGGTCATTTAGGGGTAAGAAAACCTATGATAGAGTTAGGAGACATTTTTACTGGCCTCTTTTGAAAAGAGACATTTCTGCTTTCATAAAAACTTGCCATGTATGTCAATTGACTGGAAAACCAAATCAAATAATTAAACCTGCCCCTCTGTATCCCATTCCAGTTGCGGAACAACCATTTGAGCATCTGATCATTGACTGCGTTGGTCCCTTGCCACGATCCAAAGTTGGTAGTAACTTTTTGTTCACAGTGATGTGTCAGGCTACACGCTATCCGGCTGCCTATCCCCTCAGAAACATTACCACCAAGTCTATTTTGAAAGCTCTGACACAGTTTATGTCTATTTTTGGTATCCCAAAAATTATTCAATCCGATCAAGGGTCTAACTTCACTTCAAAGTTGTTTGCAGAAGTGCTGAACCAGTTAAAAGTCGAACATTCTCAGTCCAGCGCATACCATGCCAAGAAGCCAGATGGTACGTTTAGACCATGTACGGATCTCCGAAAGGTGAATCAGGTGACTAAGCCAGACTCATTTCCACTCCCACGTATGGAGGACTGTGTGGACCAGGTGGGCTCTGCGAAGTTTGTCAGTAAGTTTGACCTACTTAAAGGCTACTGGCAAGTTCCTTTAACTTCCAGAGCTAGGGAGATTGCCACCTTCATTACATCCAGTGGTTTGTATTCCTATACAGTTATGCCGTTTGGGTTACGTAATGCCCCAGCCACCTTCCAGCGCCTAATGAACAAGGTGGTGTCAGGATTGGTGGGCTGCGCTGTGTATTTGGATGACGTGGTGATTTACAGTGACACATGGGAGAATCATCTTCAGCGCATTCAGGCACTGTTTGACCGTCTGACCTGGGCTCGTCTGACCATTAATCTGGCAAAATGTGAGTTTGCTAAGGCAACAGTAACGTACCTGGGAAAGGTAGTTGGCCAAGGGCAGGTGCGCCCACTAAGAGCAAAAGTATTGGCAGTTGATCAATTTCCTGTTCCGACAACCAAGAAAGAACTCTCTCGTTTCTTGGGTATGTTGGGGTACTATCGTGGGTTTTGTAAAGATTTTTCCACAGTGGTTGCCCCACTCACTTCTCTTCTTAGCCCAAAGGTTAAGTTTGAGTGGTCTTTCGCTTGTCAGGAAGCTTTCGAGTCTGCCAAGACGTTGTTGTGTTCTGCCCCTGTCCTTGCAGCCCCGCAGATGGACCAGCCGTTCTCGCTGTATACTGATGCTAGTAAGGTGGGAGCTGGTGCGGTATTGATGCAGGCTAATGAAAGCGGCGTTGGCTGCCCGGTGAGTTTCTTTTAAAAGTTCAATTCACACCAGTTAAACTACTCAATTATTGAAAAGGAGGCACTGGCACTCATCTGGGCATTGAAACACTTTGAGGTTTATGTGGGGGGTGGAGTAAGACCTTTAGTGGTGTACACGGATCATAATCCCCTAACCTTTCTCCACTCACTCCAAAACCCAAATCAAAGGCTTATGCGTTGGTGTCTTTTCCTACAGCCATTTCATTTAGATATACGACATGTAAAAGGAACTGAAAATACGGTGGCCGATGCCATGTCCCGAGCTATGATTGTAAGTTAACTTGTGTTTTTGGTCCCTGCAGGGTCTCCTTCTGTCTATTCTGGTTTTCTTCTCTCCTAAATTGCTTCTTAAGGTACCAAAGTTGCAGAGGGGGGGGAGTCACAGTGCTCAGGGGTGAGATTGCCTGCAGGGGGTACAGACATTCACAGGTTAACAGTAATATGCCTAATTGTGTTTAATTAAAATCTGTAGTATTATATGTTGGTTTAGTTATTGAACAGGTAGTCGTTAGTATTTGCCAACTTTTGGGGATCCAAAGGAGGACCCCCATCTTAAGGGAGGGGGTGTGACGACCCTCTCATTCTGCCTGCCGGTGTACCTTGCTCTGTGCTGGTGGGTGGAGCTACAGCCACCTACCTGCCCATAGGGGTGGGCCTTCCCAGAATGCATATAAGTCTGCTCTTCTGGGAGTGTCTCTCTCTCTCAGCAGGGCCTGCTGCACCAGCCTGAACCTGGATCCTTTGTTTGGTTTGCTGCACTAACAAACACGCATCACACGATATTCTCACTCATCCACTCACTTCTGACACCACTGATGCCCTTCATACTAACACACCTCACAAGTTAGGAAATATGATGTTTGAGTTCAGTTGAATAAACTACTTTTGACTGGTCGATCTGTGTGTGATCTCCCTTTTTGTTGCCAGCCTTGAGTCAGGTGGTAACAGAAGGAACTGAGAGGGTGACTTATTTTCTGGTTTGGGTAAAATTACCGAAACAGCACATCTATGTTCATTCCAGAAAATACAACTTAGTGTTAACTTCTCTCTCACACAACTTTCTCTAAACCATCTTTTCTCAAATCCTGAATCTTTCCCTTCGTGTATGTGTGCAGTGCAGTGTAAATCTTCTGGATGCATATCATTGGTGTCTGTTCTAGTGTGAATGGTCTGCCTTATCCACTAGATCTGTGTTGATGGATGTGACAACAAAGCGAACAGAGCTTCCCATTCATACACACATATAGCAGTGAATCCGCATTATACTTAATGCACGTATAAATCTGTATGGTGGATCAAGATCAACCGTTCGGACCACTACGACTCCTGTTGGGGTGGAAATGAGAGAAATACCCACAAGACACATTACATCTGTTCCCATCAAATTAATTGGACAACATGAGGATAGCAAAAATGAACACTTGAATTTTCCTGTACCGCTATCACTACATATTAAAGGGAGTCGTAGATTTTCAACCGCGGTGCTTCTAGAGCACCCACAGATCTAACAAATCTTCCCACTCATTTTAGGAGTGTTTCAAACATATCACTCTTGATGACTGAATGTGTTGCTCCTGAATCTACAAGAATGTAATCTCTTTCCTAGCACTGTGAGTGTGCGTTGGCATATGAGCATAAGCATCTGATTGATACTTGACATATGTTTCTATCAGTAGTTTGTCCCTCTTATCTAAAAAGAATCAATTACTTCTGTGATTAATGTTTGTGTTGGTGTGGTGCATTCACCCTCTTGATGTGTGAGTGTTCCTCACCGGTCTCGTTCTGTGTCCAAAGATGCTGGTTCCTCCCTCTCCTCCATCTCACTCGGTTCAATCAGACTTGAAAAGTAGCTGTTTCCCTAGGACAATCTCTTGCCCAATGTATCCTTTCTCTCCACGAGAGTACAAACAAATGTCTGGATCAACATTCTCATTTGGTCTCCCCTCCTTCCTTGAAATCCTCCTCTATTCCGTCCGCGCCCTCGGCCTCCTAGAATACCCATGAGGTGTACCTGTGAACATTGTCAGTGTGGCATGCAGTCAGTCTCTTTTGTCTTTCTTCCTCTTGTCTCCATCTCTGATTAGCTTCTCAGCATGCACTGCATGTGCTTCTATCAAGCTGAGTTTTCCAGAAGTCCCACTGGATGCATGTGTGTTTTAACAGGCTGGCTTTACATCAAGTCTTGAGCCATTAATGAAACTAAGCTATAATTGGGCTTCCCATGGTGTTATTTCTGGTGCGTTTTACGTCAGGAGGTGGAGTCAACCACTGTGAGTGTTGTGGAACTTCGGTTAAGCGAGTCAAGTAGTTGGCTAGACTGACTCATCTTCTTCTTGCTTACACGCTGAAGTCTTTGTCATGTCCATTCGCACTGGGAATCGCTATGCGTCTACAGATTATTAATGGAATTCATATACGGCATTAGCGGCGTTATCCCAGTCTGGATGTACCATCTAAGGTCTTGTTGTGGATATCCTCCTGCTATTTTTGCCCATCCATTACCCACATTTTAGCCATGAGCAATCGTCTCAGTTCAAAGCTTGTGGGCGGAATTCTCTGCAGAAGACAAGCAGCTCCTCTGCAAACTTCATTCCCCTGCATTTGATGGGAAGGGGTGACTCATTGCTGCTTGGATATCACTGGTTGTCCACGGCCTGTGAACAAGAATGGCAAGTCCATCGGTCACTGCACTTCAGCCATCGGGAGGCACAAAACATTGTGGGCCGGATCCTGTCGGTCCGTATTGCCTTGTCTGCCTCGTCTGGTGTGAGGTGGAGAAAGTCGCTGCGGGTCTGGAATGTTATATGGTGGAGGTGGTGGGCTTGAGCTCCCTGCCTGTGGAAGATCCGCATGTGGTGGGGCTTGGGCTCCTGCCTGTGGAACATCCACATGTGGTGGGGCTTGGGGTTGGTCTGGTTGTGGGTCTTCTTGGCGGGACAGAGTCGAGGTCGGAATCCTGCATTTTGAAACATGAGACACTTGTGAGGGTTATCTGTCCTTACATATGTTTGTTTTTTTCCCTACGTTCCTTCTTCCTAACCCACATTCCATATCCTTCCACTCTGCCTGAAATGTATGTTTTCCTTTTTTGGCTGACTTACTTTTCTTTCTCCTCAGCTTCAGTCTAGTTGTTTTAGCTGTCACACCACTAAAACTCCCCCCTCTGAAACCCACATTCTTTCATCCACACTTGTACCTGGCTTAGTGCTGTGTCACCATAGTTCCTTAGCATGAAGTTCATATTAGAGACTACTCAGATCAGTTCCATTATCCAAATCATCAAATTTTCCTTACTACCTTGCTTTTACCCATATTTAAAAAAATTATGTTAAGAGATTTTGGAGTTACCTTAAGTCTTTAATCAATCTCAAAAGCGCTTTTCGTGAAACCAAATAGAAACTCAATAATACTAATATCCTCAAAATATTGTATCCTATATAATACATCAATAGTAATTTCCTTTTACTAACTTGGTCACTGTTAATTTCTCAATTTGTCTCTTTTTTTAAATTTTTTATTTTTTAAATACACTTTCAAAATTCCTGACCAACATGAATCATAGTGCCTTAAAGAAGTTCTCTATTTAGCGCGCTTTTGGTGAGTTGCCTGGATTGTCATTATCCAATTCTCCTGGGGTAATTGAGACCAAGGGATTGTCATTCTACGATTGTCATGGGAGGGGGTCATTTAGACCCCAGAGGCGCTGTGGTGCTCTATTAGGGTCATTTAGACCCACCTGATTCCAATTGAAATCAAGGGGGGTACATTAGACCCACATATAAGTCTCAGTGTGCCACTCTCTCACGGACCATGGCACGATGTCGGGTCAGGAGCGTTTCACCAGAGAACAGGTTCTCCAACAGCTATTCTCCCAGATTTAACTGAGTGACACGTTGGAAAGAGAGTTTATCAGAAAGTTGGCCCAGCTACACCTGATTGCATTTAATTACATATTTTAAAAGTTCTTAATTGCATACTTGATAGCTTAAATCTTGATGGCTCAAAAGAGCACATACCTCTGCCAAGGCTAGAGAGTCAACTGAAATTCAGTCAAGCTGCAACAAATATACCTGATTCTTTTAATTTTAAGATCCATTCATCATTCTTTGGAAATCTTTCAAAAGTCAGAAAACACAATAATCAAACAAATAATCCATCAAGTTGTCTTTGCGTATTCCTGCTAACTGAAAGACAGATGAACAACACAGAAAAACATAACCTACAATATACTAAAAATATATTTATATTTAAATATTTATTATTACAAATATAATATCAACTGACTCAATGTCTGCTGAGAAAAAAAGGTTTACGTGACTATAGTTATGTTTAACAAATGAGTGATGAGAGGGACTTTCATTTCATTTGACAGGAGTCAGTGTTGTATTGATATTGGTAACAGGAAATAAGCGGGTTTCCTGCTGATTTAGTTTTGGCAGATCATCTGTTTCTAATGGGTGAAATCCTGCAAGGAACAATTTTTTACTGTAAACCACTTACAAGCACATTCATTTTCTGAAAAGGAACTTTTAATTAGTTTTATTTTGAAACATTCTGCTCTTCAATGGAAATCACATTATTTTGTACATTTGCACAATTGTCATGGTTTTTGTAAAGACAGAAGTTTTCACATGTTGTCGATACAAACCAACGAGGCTATCTGCTTAATTTCTTTCTTCTCCCCACTCCATTACACATGCAAACAAACCCTTATGAAGCTAGGTCTTAGTCAGCAGTCGTCTCTACTTCAGTGATGTTGTCTGCGCCAGCTGAAGACTGCAGTTATGAAGAGTGAGGAGCACGGGCAGGCAGGCAGGTCGGTGAGAAGCGACAGACAGGAACCTTCCAGCCAATCATTTTATTTTCTGTTCTGAATGAAATGATTGGTCATTTATTACAGTCCCTGTGAGGGCCACAGACAAAACACAAAAATAAAAAGGTTTCAGAAACAAATGATCAATCCTACATTTATTAAAAACACTAGTCACAACTTAGCTTTTACATTTTCTCTTTTCATTTCGGAAAAAAGAAAAGAAATTACACTAGAAGAAGAACATTATAAAACAAAATTGTCAAGTACATCCTTTTCAAAACAAAATCCAAGTAAAACGCTCTTTTAAAATATAGTGGCACTTAATCGTTTTAATAAAAAAGCTTTGATTATGATCTCCTCACTTAATAGTCATTATATCTATCGAGCCTCTGAAGTCTCTTGAGTCTCAATGTTTTGTAAACTACAACAACAGTGCTGAAATTAACATCACTGTCAATGCCTTGCTCGACCTGGCTGCAGCTAAACATCACAGAAGATATCTGGTTCAGTTCTTTCCCTCCCCCGCTCCATAAGACACACAAACCAACCCTTACCAATATAAGCCAGGTCTGAGTAACCACTGGTTCCCTCCTTAATTTTCCAGGGTTTGCTCCATTTGTCTGGATCCTGTGGGGATTTGTTCAGATACACTCCTAAATCAACCCTGTCTTTCACATGGGTTGGGTGGAGTGTAGAGCAGCCAGGTGTTGCTGTTTGTTCATCCTTCGTATCTGCATCTTCACTTTGAGCTGGAAAGGAGACCACACTACCCTGACAACCGTCACCGTTTCACTCAAACCTCACTCCCTCCTGCGGTCTGTTTGGCAAGCTCGACACCTACGTTCTGACTGACAGCTTCCACTTTCGATGGCCATACGTTACTACGGGCGTTGCAGTAGACAACATAGTTACCTTTGTCATCTAAGAGCTCTGCCAATTGACATTCACCTGATTCGGTTTCAGGCATGTTGCCAAACTTCCACTCTGTGTATGGATGATCGGCGTGCAGGGCTGGAGTGCATATGAAGTAGAGCGCAGGAGCCTGGCTTATTTGGATAGCGTGAACAGGAAAAATCCCAACCTGCCGCTCTGTGTTTGAAGACCATGGCCCGGCCGACAGCCGTGTGGCCCAGCCACGGATTTGTCAGCTGGAGTCAAATCTGTCAGCGTGCTCAGTTTTCACCATCGCCGGTGGTGAGCACGTGTAACAGAGCCAAGCCTTGTTGCAGCAAATTTATCTGACACATTTCTTGGAACCATTTCCAACACAGATGAAAACAGGTACAGTGTATTTTCTTTCTCCTCATGCACTGGGCAGGGGGTTCATTATGCGGTACCCAGGAAGAAGTGCATTTCCCGCTTCTTTTAGCTCCGACCACTACAAAAGACACAATTCAGAGGTGTGTAAATAAAAATAATAAAATAAAAGTCAATCTAGTTCTGAATATTCACATGTATTTCAGCCATTAGAAAAAAAGAATGCTTGTGAGACAATTACCTGGATCTGTCTCTCATTAGGGTGAATCCTCCTTCAGCTTTGCTGTTTTCATCACCAAGCTTTTCAGCATGGAATCCTTCAGAAGTCTTCGCTTCTCTGCAAGGCGAAAGAGTTTAAACTGTTTCTGTTGTAAGAAAGAGCAGGAATCCTGTACACACATCCATCCACCAGTAGTCAAAGACAGGCTGCTTCTCCTCAAGTTGGTTGTCCTTTAAAATTCCAATTTCCATGGTGGGTTTACACGTATAAAACAGTCACTCTAAAGACAAAAGACAGACTCGTAATGTGTGTCTCTCACAATCACCAAAGTCTGCTGCATTTATAAAGGGAGGGAGGGTCTTGATTAAGGTGTCAGCTGATGATAAATGAAGATGAAGGAATTTCCCCAGCTGGAGCAGGCCAAGCTATTTGAAAGTTTCTTTCTATTAAAAAAAAAAAAAAGAGTCTTTACTTCTCTAACACTGTGTCACTAAATTATACCTGAAGTATTAAGTTGGAGTCCTGTGTTCACCTGTTAAACACATCAATGCCTAACAACCCTTGCAAGTGGTGAAACATATTTTCAGGTTATAATAAATTGACCTCTTATTCAAGTATCTCAACTTTCACAAACATGAAGGTGTCACAGTGTTTACTTCAGTCTATCAACAACTCATTTGCAGTAGTAATATATGTAAAGTACAGTCAGTTTACAATATTGACTGTTTGCACTAGATACATTTATCCCTCAAAATGTGTTGAGGAAAATTATTTTAGTCGTAATGAATGTTCTTCCATATGCAAACAGCTGCCTTCCACTCAAACAACCCTCCAGGGAGCTGTTGGCTTTTCCTTTCATGCTCGTCATGTTTGAACTAATTCAATTATAGCACACTTACACACTTGTTTCCAAATCTCTGTATCTCCATTGAGTGTGGAACATTAAAAGTCGGACAGAGAAAAGTGACACAGCCCCTGAGATGAGCTTGAACTCAGTGGCAGGTTGGAGTGGAGTGTAAATATTTAGAAGAAAGAGAGGAAGTCGTTGAGCCTCAGAACCAGGGAATAGACAGATGACACTGACACAGCAGAGTCTCCCATGAGCTGATAATGTATCCAGAGCAGCCAAAGGGACTCTCTGGTCTCCTGTGACTGTGAGACCCAGACACTGTTAGACCAGGTCTAAAATCCATTCATCAACAACATATTAATATTATAAAAGCAGATTTAACTGGTGACACACGTTGGAAGAGAGTTCATCAGAAAGTTAGCCCAGCTACACCCTGATTGCATTTAATTACATCTTTTTAAAGTTCTTAATTGCATATGATAGCTTATATCTTGATGGCTCAAAGAGCACATACCCACTCTGCCAAGGCTGAAGTCGCTGAAATTCCAGTGAAGCTGCAACAAATATGCCTGGTTGTTTTAATTTAGATCCATTCATCATTCTTTGGGAAATTTTTCAAAAAGTCAGAAAACACAATAATCAAACAAATAATCCATCAAGTTGTCTTTGCGTATTCCTGCTAACTGAAAGACAGATGAACAACACAAGAAAAAAACATGACATACAATATACTAAAATATATTTATATTTAAATATTTATTATTACAAAAAATATAATATCCATCTGGTTAAACTCAATGTCTGCTGAGAAAAAAAAGGTGGGTAAAATTCTACATGACTATAGTTATGTTTAACAAATGAGTGATGTGAGGGACTTTCATTTCATTTGACAGGAGTCAGTGTTGTATTGATATTGGTAACAGGAAAAATAAGTTTCCTGCTGATTTAGTTTTTGGCAGATCATCTGTTTCCTGTGGGTGGTAATCCTGCAAAGGAACATTTTTTACTGTAAACCACTTACAAACACATTCATTTCTGAAAGAGGAACTTTCATTGGTTGCTGTTGAACATTCTGCTCTTCAATGAAATCCACATTATTTGTACATTTGCACAATTGTCATGGTTTGTAAAGACAGAGAAGTTTTCATGTTGTCATTACAAACCAACGAGGCTATCTGCTTAATTTATTTCTTCTCCCCACACTCCATTACACATGCAAACAAACCCTTATGAAGCTGGGTCTTAGTCAGCAGTCGTCTCTACTTCAGTGATGTTTGTCTGCGCCAGCCTGAAGACTGCAGTTATGAAGAGTGAGCGGGCAGGCAGGCAGGTTCGGTGAGCGACAGACAGGAACACCAGCCAATCATTTTATTTTCTATTTCTGAATGAAATGATTGGTCATTTTATTACAGTCCTGTGAATACAGAACAAAACTTTAAAAAATAAAGGAGTTTCAAAAACAAATGATCAATCCTACATTTATTAAAACACTAGTCACAACTTAGCTCTTACATTTTTGTCTTTGCATTTCAGAAAAAAAGAAGAATTACACTAGAGAAGAACATTATAAGCAAAATTGTCAATGCCACATCATTTTTAAAACAAATCCAAATGCAAGCAGCTCTTTTAAAATATAGTGGCACTTAATCGTTTTAATAAAAAAGCTTTGATTGTGATCTCCTCACTTAATAGTCATTATATCTATCGAGCCTCTGAAGTCTTGAGTCTCAATGTTTTGTAGGCTATAACAACAGTACTGAAATTAACATCACTGTCCAATGCCTTGCTCGACCTGGCTGCAGCTAAACATCACGAAGATATCTGGTTTCAGTTCTTTTCCCTCCCCACCGCTCCATAAGACACAAACCAGCACTTACCAGCATAAGCCAGGTCTGAGTAACCACTGGTTCCCTCCTTAATTTTACAGGAGTTTGCTCCATTTTGTCTGGATCCTGTGGGGGATTTGTTCAGAATACACTCTCCTAAATCAACCCTTTTTCCCACATGGGTTGGGTGGGTGTAGAACAGCCAGGTGTTGTTGCTGTTGTCTTCATCCCACTCGTATCTGCATCTTCCTATGAGCTGGAAAGGAGACCACACTACCCTGACAGCCGTCACCCGTTTCAACAAGCTTCTCACTCTCCTTACTGCCGGTCTGTTTGGCAAAATCGACGACACCCTCGTTCTGACTGACAGCTTCCACTCGATAATTTATCGTATACGGGCGTTGCAGTAGACAGCATAGTTGCCTTTGTATCTAAGAGCTCTGCCATTTGGCTTATTCACCCCACAATGATTCGGTTTCAAACATGTTGTGCCAAACTGCCACTTCTGTGTAGGGATGATCATTCTGGGGCTAGTGCATATGAAGTAGAGGGCGCGAGGCCTGGCTTATTGGATAGCGTAGACAGGAAAAATCAACCTGCCGCTCTGTGTTTGAAGACCATGGCCCGGCCCAACAGCAAATATTAGCCCAGCCACCAGTTTCGATGCAGCTTTGGAGTCAAATCTGTCAGCGCTCCAGTTTTCACCATCATCGGTGGTGGTGATGTGCTGAAACCCGAGCTTTGTTGCAGCCAGAATTTATCTGACACATTTCTTGGAGGCCATTTCAACACAGATGAAAAACAGATACAGTGTATTTCTTTCTCCTCATACACTGGGCAGGGAGTTCATGATGCAGTATCCAGGAAAGTGCATTTCCCACTTCTTTAGCTCCGTCCACTAGAAAAGACACAATTCAAGAGAGGTGTGTAAATAAAATAATAAAATAAAAGTCAATCTAGTTCTGAATATTCACATATTTCAGCATTGAAAAAGAATGTGTGAGACAATTACCTGAATCTGTCTCTCATTGGGTCGTCCTCCTTCCAGCTTTGCTGTTTTCATCTGCAGCTTTTCCAGCATCGGAATCCTTCAAAGTCTTCCGCTTCTCTGCAAAGGCCAGAAGAGTTTGACTGTTTCTATTGTGAAAAGAGCAGGAATCTATGCACACCTCCATCCTGATAGTCAAGACAGGCTGCTCCTGAAGTTGGTTGTCTTCCATTCCAATTTCCATGGTGGGTTTCACGTATAAAACAGTCACTCTAAGACAAAGAACAGACTCGTAATGTGTGTCTCTCCATCATAAAGTCTGCTGTACATTTATAGAGGGAGGGAGGGGTCTTGAATAAGTGTCAGCTGATGGTGAAGAATGAAAAGTTCCCCAGCTGGAGCAGAGCCAAAAGCTATTTGAAAGTTTCTTTCTGTTGTCAAGATTCTTTACTTTTCTAACACTGTCGTCACTAAGTGCATGCCTGAGAGTATTAAGTTAGTCTGTGATCACCTGTTAGCATCTATGCTAACCCTTGCAAGTGAGTGAAACATGTTTCGGGTTATAATAAATTTACCTCTTATTCAGTATCTAACTTACAGAACACATGAAGGTGTCACAGTGTTTGCCAAATTATCAACAATAATTTTGCAGTAGTAATATATGTAAGAAGTACAGTCGGTTTACAATATTGACTGTTTTGCTCTGAATACATTTATCCCTCAAATGTGTTGAGAAAATGATATTAGTCGTATCAGATATTTTCCGCCACAAAGCAGCTGCCTTCCACTCAAACAACCCTCCCGAGGAGCATTGGCTTTTTCCTTTTCATGCTCAGTCATCATTTGAGACTTCCATTCAATTACTTGCACACTTACACACTTGTTTCCAAAATCTGTGTATCTCCATTGAGTGTGGAACAAGCAAGTCAGACAGAGAAAGTGAGCACAGCCCCTGAGATCAGCTTGAACTCAGTGGCAGGTTGAGTGGAGTATAAATATTTAGAAAGAAAGAGGAAGTCGTTAGGCCTCAGAACTGGGAATAGACAGATGACACTGACACAGCAGAGTCTCCATGAGCTAAATAATATTATCCAAGAGCAGCCAAAGGAGACTCTCTGGTCTACTAGACTGTGAGACCCAGACATAGCAGAACCAAGTCTAAAATCCATTATCAACAACATATCAATATTTTAAAATGGAGATTTAACTGGTGACAGTTGAAGAGAGTTTATCAGAAAGTTGGCCCCAGCTACACAGTTGCATTTAATTGCATATTTTAAAAGTTCTTATTGCATACTTGATAATATATCTTGATGGCTCAAGAGCACATACCTCTGCAAGACTAAAGTCACTTTAAATTCAGTGAAGCTACTAACAAATATGCTGATTCTTTTAATTTAGATCCATTTAATATTCTTTGGGAATTTTTCAAAAGTCGAAAACACAATAATCAAACAAATAATCCATCAAGTTGTCTTTAAATCTATTACCGCTGAAAGACAGATGAACAACACAAGAAAAAGCATGACACTTTATTAGTACTAAATATTTATATTTAATATTTATTATTACAAAAATATAATATCCATCGTTAAACTCAATGTCTGCTGAGAAAAAAAGGTGGGTAAAAATTCTACATGACTATGATTTTTAACAAGTGAATGATGTGAGGACTTTCATTTATTTGACAGAGTCAGTGTTATTGATATTGGTAACGGAAGAAATAAGTTTCCTGTAGTTTTAGTTTTTAACCAGATCATCTGTTTCCTGTGGGTGAAACCTGCACCAAAGTAAAATTTTTACTATGAAGCCACTTACAAAGCATTCATTTACCAGAAGAGACTTAGTTAGTTTTACATTGAAACATTTCTGTCTTCAGTGAAATCACATTATTTTGTACATTGCACAATTGTCATGGTTTGTAAAGACAGAGAAGTTTTCACATGTTGTCGATACAAACCAACGAGGCTATCTGCTTGTTCTTTCTTCTCCCACTCCATTACACATGCAAGGCAAACCCTTATGAAGCTAGGTCTTTAGTCAGCGAATTCGTCTCCTACTTCAGTGATGTTTGTCTAGCCAGCTGAAGACTGCAGTTATGAGTGAGAGCATGGGCAGTGTATTCTTTTCCTCAGGTAGTGAGGTGATAGAGTCTGGTTCAAAAAAGTATTTATTTGACCAATGAAAATTTAGCATAGCTATGTGCACATAGCTATGGGCACTCAGCTACACAGCCTCGGCTTTCCTAGTGTAGGTAGTCAAAGTCCCCAGACGGACGGCCAGGTGCAATATTTATAATAATAGGTAGAACTTCATTGATTCCAATAACGAAGTGCGTGGCTAGTGCACAGGGCTGGTCCCAGCCTCTAGAGTGCTGAATCCGCCAATGATGAAACTGATCCCGTTCGTCCCTCCTTAGATAGTAGCTGGGAAATCTTGCATTCTGACATTGGTTTGGTGTTTTAAAACAGGCCTTGAATGGCTGACAGCTTGTGAGTTTCAGTATGGCATGCTGTTTAGACAAAGTAGCACCTTTCCTATCTGTCCTTCAGACCTAGTGGCGCTGCTTGAATTCTTTCTAAGGGTATGTCTAAGTTTTAAAATGTTGCATAATTCATGTATGTGTGATGTTTGAATAAAGCTAATGGAGTTTAGGCTGTAATAGTAAGTTAGGTATGAGAACAGAAGAGTTAAGTACAGTGTATTTGCTTACATGCCACAGATGTGATCTTCTCAAACAGGCATTATCAAGACAGGTGCAAGACTAGACACTGATGACACACACAGAAACACAAACAAACGTCCTTCTAGATTAAAACCAGCCAGCAACGGCTACTATCAGTCACTATCTGAAAGGCCGCACATTTTCCACATATTCAGCCCAAACTGCCCCCTGTCCAACATACTGCACTTGTTTAGAGGATTCAGTTTCATTCTGCCATCTTCACAGACACATATGAAAAGCATGATTACAGTGTAACAGCGGGCGAATTCAGTGGCGACGACAGACAGGAACACCAGCCAATCATTTGTTTTCTATTTCTGGAATGAAATGATTGGTCATTTTATTACAGTCCTGTGAGGGCCAGAAAAAACTTTAAAAATAAAGGTTTCAGAAACAAATGATCAATCTACATTTAAACAAAAATACTAGTCACAACAGCTCTTACATTTTTCTCTTTTCATTTCGGAAAAAAGAAGAATTACACTGAGAAGAACATTATAAACAAAATTGTCATTACCACATATTTTCAAAACAAAATCCAAATGCAAGCAGCTCTTTTTAAAATATGTTTAGCACTTAATGATTTAATAAAAAAACTGATTATGATCTGTCCTTAATAATCATTATATCTATCAGACTCTGAAGTCTCTTGAGTCTCAATGTTTTGTATTTATGTAGTACTGAAATTAACATCACTATCCAATGTGTTTCGACCCTGGCTGCAGCTGTCTATGGAAAGAATGTCTGGTTCAGTTTCCCCCTCCCCCACGCTCCATAAGACACAAGCCTGACACCCACCAACATAAGCCCAGGTCTGAGTAACCACTGGTTCCACTGTTAATAGTCCAGAGGTTTGTCCATTTATCTGGATCCTGTGGGGATTTGTTCAGATACACTCTAAATTAACCCTTTTGCACACATGGGTTGGGTGGGTGAAGAGCAGCCAGGTGTTGTTGCTGTTGTCTTCATCACTTAGTATCACCCATCTTACTTTGAGCTGGAAAAGGAGACCACACTACCTGACAGCGCCTGGAAGCCCGTTTCAACAATCTTCTCTCACTCCCACTGCTGCGGTCTAGTTGTAGCGACACCTGATTGACTGACAGCTTCCACTTGATGCTTCCTCTTACTCTGGGCGGACGCAGTAGAGCAACATAGTTGCCTTTGTCATCTAAGAGCTCTGCCAGTTGGAAAGCATTCACCTGATTAGGTTTGAAGCATGTTGCCAAACTGCCACTTTGTGTATGGATGATCAGCGTACAATGAGTGCATATGAAGTAGAGCCCAACCTTTCAAGCAAGCAGACCATCATTTAAAATGGCATGGACAGGAACAATCGCCTGCAACTCTGTGTTTGAGAAGCATGGGCCGGCCCAACAGCAAATGTGGCCCCAGCAGCAGATTTCTGCTTCATGCAAGTCAAATCATGTGGCTCCCAGTTTTCACCATCATCGGTGGTGGTGATGTAGCAGAGCCGAGCCTTGTTGCAGCCAGATTTTGTCTACCAGTTTCTGAGTACAAATTTGCAGACACAGATAAAAAAACAGGTACAGTTTTGTTATTCTTCTCATCATACACTGGGCAGGGGGCTCATGAGTACGGTGTCCAGGAAGAAGTGCATTTTCGCTGCTTTAGCTCCGTCCACTAGAAAAGACCCACAATTCGGGGTGTGTAAATGAAATAATAAAATAAAAGTCAATCTAGTTCTGAATATTTAAAACATTTCCAGCCATTAGAAAAATAGAATATTGTGGAGACAATTACTGAATCTCATTAGTGTCGTCCTCCTTCCCAGCTTTCCTGTTTTCATCACCAGCTTTAACATCGGAATCACTCAAAGTCTACCGCTTCTCTGCAAAGCGAGAAGAGTTTGGTTTTTCTGTTGTAAAACAGGAATCCTGTACACACATGTCTGATAGTCAAAGACAATTTGCTTCTCCTGAAAGTTGGGTTTTCCGATGGTTCCAAATTTATTTCCCATGGTGGGTTTACACGTATAAAACAAGTCACTCTAAAGAGAAAAGACAGACTCTTAATGTGTCTCTCACAATCACCCAAAGTCTGCTGCATTTATATAGAGGAGGAGGGTCTTGAATAAGGTGTCAGCTGATGATAAATGAAGATGAAGGAAGTTCCCAGCTGGGCAGAGCCAAAAGCTATTTGAAAGTTTCTTTCTATTAAAAAAAAGACTCTTTACTTTTCTAACATGTGTCACTTAAATTATGCTGAAGTATTAGTTAGGTCTGTGTTCACCTGTTAAGAACATCAATACCTAACAACACACAGAGTGGTGAAACATATTTTCGGGTTATAATAAATTGACCTCTTATTCCAAGTATCTCAACTTTCTGAAACATAGAAGGTGTCACAGTGTTTACTTCAAGTCTATCAACAACTCATTTTGCAGTTGTATTATATGTAAGTACAGTCAGGTTTACAATATTGACTGTTTTGCACTAGATACATTATCCTCAAATGTTGAGAAAATGATGTTAATTAGAAATATCAGATATTCTTCCATATGCAAACAGCTGCCTTCCACTCAAACAACCCTCCAGGGAGCTGGCTTTCAGCCTCATGTGATCATGTTGAACTTCATTCAATTATAGCACACTTACACACTTGTTTAAGGTATCTCTGTGTATCTCATTGAGTGTGGAACATTAAAGTGGGACAGAGAAAAGTGAGCACAGCCCTGAGATGAGCTTGAACCTCATTGTGATTGGAGTGGGTGTAAATATTTAGAAAGAAAGAGGAAGTGGTTGGGCCTCCAGGAACCAGAATGGAGCAGATGACACTGACACAGCAGATATCCCATGAGCTGATAATGTATCCCAAAGCAGCCAAAGGGACTCTCTGAGGTCTCACTGTGACTGTGAGACCCAGACACTGTTCAGACAAGTCTAAATCCATTCATCAACAACATCAATATTTAAAAGCAAATTTAACTGAGTGACATGTTGGAAGAGAGTTAATGAAAGTTGTTTATTACCACCTGATTGCATTTAAATTTATCTTTAAAAAGTTCAATTGCATACTTCAGTGACATATCTTGATGGCTCAAAAAGAGCACATACACCTGCAAGGCTAGAGAGTCAACTGAGAAATTCAGTGAAGCTACAACAAATATACACAGTTAACCCAATTTAGATATTCATCATTCTTTGAAATATACAAAAGTCAAAACACAATAATCAAACAAATAATCCATCAAGTTGTCTTTGCGTATTCCTGCTAACTGAAAGACAGATGAACAACGCAAGAAAAAACATAACCTACAATATACTAAAATATATTTATATTTAAATATTTTATTATGACAAAAATATAATATCCAGCAGCTCAATGTCTGCTGAGAAAAAAAGGTTTACGTGATATAGTTATGTTTAACAAATGAGTGAAATGTGAGGACTTTCATTTCATTTGACAGTCAGTGTTAATGATATTGGTAACAGGAAAAAATAGGTTTCCTGCTGATTTAGTTTTTGTCAGATCATCTGTTTCCTGTGGTGGAAATCATGCAAGGAACAACATTTTTACATAAAGCCACTTACAAGCACATTCATTTCTGAAAAAGGAACTTAATTAGTTTTTACATTGGAAACATTCTGCTCTTCAGTGAAATCACATTATTTGTACATTTGCACAATTGTCATGGTTTGTAAAGACAGAGAAGTTTTCACATGTTGTCGTCCCAAACCAACGAGGCTATCTCGCTTAATTTATTTCTTCTCCCCACACTCCATTACACATGCAAACAAGCCCATGAAGCTGGGTGTAGTCAGCGAGAATTAGTCTCTACTTCAGTAGTGTGTACCAGCCAGCTGAACTGCAGTTATGAAGGTGAGAACACGGGCAGGCAGGCAGGTCGGTTGACGACAGACAGAACACCAGCCAATCATTTTATTTCTATTTGAATGAAATGATTGAGTCATTTATTACAGTTCCTGAGGGCCACAGACAAAACTTTAAAATAAAAAGGTTTTTGAAACAAATGATCAATCCTACATTTATTAAAAACACTAGTCACAACCAACTCTTTACATTTTGTCTTTGCATTTCAGAAAAAAAAGAAGAATTACATTAAGAAAAAGAACATTATAAGCAAAATTGTCAATGCCACATCATTTTCAAAACAAAATCCAAGCGCAAGCAGCTCTTTTAAAATATAGTGGCATGTCGTTTTAATAAAAAAGAAAGCTTTGATTGTAGTCTCCCTCATAACGTCATTATATCTATGAACCTCTGAAGTCTTGATCCTAATGTTTTGTATTTATAACATAACAATGCTAGTCACTTTATCACCACTGTCAATATATGAGCTGCTGCAGCTAAACATCACAGAAGATATCTGGTTCAGTTCTTTTCCTCCCAGCTCATAGCCACACAAACCAACCTTACCAACATAAGCCAGGTCTGAGTAACCACTGGTTCCCTCCTTAATTTTACAGGGTTTGCTCCATTTGTCTGGATCCTGTGGGGATTTGTTCAGATACACTCCTAAATCAACCCTTTTTTCCCATGGGTTGGGTGGGTATAGAGCAGCCAGGTGTTGTTGCTGTTGTGTTCATCCTTCATATCTACATCCCCATAGGCTGGAAGAGACCACACTACCCTGACAACAGAGTCACCCGTTTCCCAACAAACTTCTCACTCTCCTTACTGCCGGTCTGTTTGGCAGAATCGGCATGCCCTCGTTCTGACTGACAGCTTCCACCCGATGGCCTTCGGCTCACGGGCGTTGCAGTAGACAACATAGTTGCCTTACGTCATCTGACTCTGCCATTTGGCTTGTTCCACCTGGGTCAGTTCAGCAGCATGCCCGGCTTCCACCTCTGTATGGATGATCCGGCGGCCCAAGGCTGAGTGCATGTGATAGGCGCGAGCCTGGCTTGGATCAAGCGTGAACCCAGGAAAAATCAACCTGCCGCTCCCATGTTTGAAGACCATGGCCCGGCCCGACAGCAAATGTGGCCCAGCCCGCGAAGTTTTCGATGCAGCTTTGGAGTCAAATCTGTCCTTGCGCTCAGTTTTCCTGCTCTTCGGTGGTGTTGATGTAACAGAGCAGAAGACTTGTTGCAGCCAGAATTTATCTGACACATTTCTTAGGGCCATTACAACCCTGAATCAAAATAGGTACAGTGTATTTTCTTTCCCCTCGCCATAGTGAGGGTTCATGAAATACGGTATCAGGAAGAGGTACATTTCCCACTTCTTTTAAACTCTGACCACTACAAAGACACAATTAGGGGTGTAAATAAAATAATAAAATAAAGTCAATCTAGTTCTGAACATTCCCATATTTCAGCATTAGAAAAACAGAATGCTTGTGAGACAGTACCTGAATCTGTCTCTCATTAGGAGTGCCGTCCTCCTTCAGCACTACTGTTTTTAATGCATAGCTTTCAGCATCGGAATCCCTCAAAGTCTTCCCGCTTCTCTGCAAAAGCGAGAAAGAGTTTGACTATTTACTGTTGTAGCAAAGAGCAGGAGCCTGTACACATCATCCCCTGATAGTCAAAGACAAGCTGCTCACCGAAGTTGGTTATTCCTTTAAAATTCAATTTCCATGGTGGAGTTTTACACGTATAAAGCAGTCACTCTAAAGACAAAAAGACAGACTCGTAATGTGTGTCTCTCCACAATCACACCAAAGTCTGCTGCTGCATTTATAGAGGAGGAGGGGTCTTGATTAAGGTGTCAACTGATGATAAATGAAGGTGAAGGAAGTTCCCCAGCTGGAGCAGAATAAAAGCTACTTGAAAGTTTTCTTTCTATTAAAAAAAAAGAGTCTTTATTTTTCTAACACTGTGTCACTAGAATTATGCCTGAGGAAGTATTAACTTCGATCCTGTAAGAACACCTGTTAAGCACATCATACCTAACAATACTTATGATGGTGAAACATATTTTAGTTATAATAAATTTACCTCTTATTCAAGTATCTCAACTTTCTGAAACATGAAGATGTCACAGTGTTTACTTCAGTCTATCAACAACTCATTTTGCAGTAGTAATATATGTAAGAAGTACAGTCAGTTTTACAATATTGACTGTTTTGCTCTAGATACATTTATCCCTCAAATGTGTTGAGGAAAATGATGTTGGTCGTGTGAATATTCTTCCATATGCAAGCAGCTGCCTTCCACTCAAACAACCCTCAGGGAGCTGTTGGCTTTTCCTTTCATGCTCAGTCATGTTTCAACTTCATTCAATTACTAGCACACCGCCCACACTTGTTTCCAAAATCTGTGCATCTCCATTGAGTGTGGAACAATAAAAGTCGGACAGAAAAGTGAGCAGCCCTGAGATGAAGCTTGAACTCAGTGGCAGTTGGGTGCAGTGTAAAATATTTAGAAGAGTCGTTAGGCCTCAGAACCAGGAATAGACAGATGACATGACACAGCAGAAGAGTCTCCCATGAGCTAATAATGTATCCAGAGCAGCCAAGGGACTCTCTGAGGAGTCTCACTGTGACTGTGAGACCCAGACACTGTTAGACCAGAGTCTAAAATCCATTCATCAACAACATATCAATATTTAAAAGCAGATTTAACTGGGTAATACGTTGGAAGAGTTTATCAAGCTGGCCCAGCTACCTGATTTGCATTTAATTACATATTTTAAAAAGTTCTTAGTACATACTTGATAAACACTCCATCTTGATGGCTCAAAGGCACATGCCTCTTGAAATTAGAGGTCAACTGAAATTCAGATCAGCTGCAACAAATATACCTGATTCTTTTAATTTAGATCCATTCATCATTCTTTAGAGGTACAAAAGTCCAGAAAACACAATAATCAAACAAATAATCCATCAAGTTGTCTTCGTATTCCTCCTTAACTGAAGACAGATGAACAACACAAGAAAAAACATAACCCTACAATATACTAAAATATATTTTTATTTAAATATTTATTATTACAAAATATAATATCCAGCTGGATTAAACTCAATGTCTGTGAAAAAGGTTTTTAGGCCATAGTTATGTTTAACAAATGAGTGATGTGAGGACTTTCATTTCATTTGACAGGAGTCAGTGTTAATGATGTGTGAACCCAGGAAAAATAGGTTTCCTGCTGATTTAGTTTTGTCAGATCATCTGTTTCCTGTGGGTGGAAATGTGCCAAGAACAACATTTACTGTAAAAACCACTTACAAGCACATTCATTTTCTGAAAAACTTTTAATTGATTTTTACATTGACAATTCTACTCTTCAGTGAAATCCACATTATTTTGGCGTTCCATTGTCATGGTTTGTAAGACAGAAGTTTTCACATGTTGTCGATACAAACCAACGAGGCTATCTGTGGTGCTCTTCCCCACACTCCATTACATGCAAACAAACCCTTGCATGAAGCTGGAGTCTTTAGTCCCAGCAGTCGTCTCTGCTTCCAGTGATGTTTGTCTCGCCAGCAGAAGACTGCAGTTATGAAGAGTGAGAGCACGAGGCAGGCAGGCAGGTCGGTGAAAAGCAGACAGGAACACCAGCCCCGATCTGTTTATTTTCTATTTCTGAATGAAATGATTGGTCATTTATCACAGTCCTGTGAGGGCCACAGACAAAACTTTAAAAAATAAGGTTTTAAACAAATGATCAATCCTACATTTATTAAAAACACTAGTCACAGCAGCTCTTACATTTTCCTCTTTTCATTTCGAAAAAAGAAGAATTACACTAAAGAGAAGAACATTATAAACAAATTGTCAATGCCACATCATTTTCAAAACAAAATCCAAATGCAAGCAGCTCTTTTAAATATCGCGGCACTTAATCGTTTTAATAAAAAAAAAGCTTTTGATTGATCTCCTCACTTAATAGTCATTATATCTATCGAACCTCTGAAGTCTCTTGAGTCTCCCAATGTTTGTAGGCTACAACAACAGCACTGTCAATGCAGCCTTGACCTGGCTGCCTTCAAACATCACAAGAAGATATCTGTGGTTCAGTTCTTTCCCTCCCCATGCTCCATTAGACACACAAACTGACCATTACCAATATAAGCAGTGCAGAGTAGCGACTGATTCCACTGTTAATGATCCAGGTTTGCTCCATTTGTTTGGATCAGTGAGATTTGTTCAGATACACTCTGAAATCAACCCTTTTGCACACATCAGTTGGGTGATTAATAGAGCAGCCAGGTTTTTGCTTTTGTCTTCATCATGGTATCTGCATCTTCACTTTGAGCTGGAAAGAGACACTACCCTGACTAGCCACAGAGCGTTTCAACAAGTTTCTCATCCCCCTACAGCGGTCTGGTTGGAAAATTGACACCCCCTTTCTGACTGACAGCTTCCCTCGATGGCCCCTCTTACTCTGGGCGGGTACAGTGATGCTTATGGACACCTTTGTCATCTAAGAGCTCTGCCATTTTGACATTCACCTGATTCAGTTTGAAGCATGTTTGCCAAACTGCCCTTTGTGTATGGATGATCCGGCGTACAGAAATGACTGCATATTGAAGTAGAAACAACATTTCAAGCAACAGCAGCTTTGCTTTTTGGATAGCGTGGACAGGAACAATCAACCTGCCGCTCTGTGTTTGAAGATACTGGCCACGACCGACGGCAAATGTGGCCCAGCCCGCAGTTTGTCCAGCTTTGTAGTTCAAATCTGTCAGCTTTCGCTCCAGTTTTCCTGCATCATGGGTGGTGTTGATGTAACAAACAGAGCCTTGTGCACCCATTTTTATCTGCCACATTTCTGTGTAAAATTTTCATACAGAAGCAAATTACAGTATGGCCCCTGCTGCTCCTCCTTTTTACACTGGGCAGGAGTTCATGATGCACGGTGTCCATGAAGAAGTGCATTTTCCACTTCTTTGAGCTCCGACCACTAGAAAGACACAATTCAGAGTGTGTAAATAAAATAATAAAATAAAAAGTCAATCTAATTCTGAATATTCATGTATTTCAGCCATTAGAAAAAAGAATGTGTGAGACAATTACCTGAATCCACCTGCGTGTCCCACATTAGGTCGTCCTCCTTCAGCTTTCCTGTTTTCATCACCAGCTTTTCGGCATCGAATCACTCAAAGTCTTCAGCTTCTCTGCAAGCGAGAAAGAGTTTGATTGTTTTTGTTGTAGCAAGAAACGAGAATCTGTACATCCATCCTGATAGTCCAAGACAGGCTGCTTCTGAAGTTGGTTTCCGATGGTTTTACATGTATTTCCCATGGTGGATTACACGTATAAAACAGTCACTCTAAAAGACAAAAGACAGACGTAATGTGTGTCTCTCAAATGTAAGTCTGCTGCTGCATTTATAGAGGAGGGAGGGGTCTTGAATAAGGTGTCAGCTGATGATGAGGTGAAGAAGTTCCCCAGCTGAGCCAAACCAAAGCTATTTGAAAGTTTCTTTCTATTTCATCAAAGATTCTTTACTTTTCTTTGTATTATGAATTATGCCTGAGAAGTATTAAGTTCGATCCTGTGATCACCTGTTAAGCATCCATGCCTAACAACTTCCCTTACAAGTGGTGAAACATATTTTTAGGGTTATAATAAATTGACCTCTTATTCAAGTATCTCAACTTTCTGAAACATGAAGGTGTCACGAATGTTTATAGTCTATCATCAACTCATTTGCAAGTAGTAATATATGTAAAGTGATCAGTTTTACAATATTGACTGTTTTGCACTAGATACATTTATCCCTCAAATGTGTGAGAAATGATGTTGGTATTATCAAGATATATTCTTCCATATGACATGCCTTCCCTCAAACAACCCTCCAGGGAGCTGTTGTGCTGCTTTCATACTCAGTCATGTGTTTGATTTTCATTCAATTATAGCACACTTACACACTTGTTTCCAAAATCTCCTGTGTATCTCCATTGAGTGTGGAACAATAAAGTTGACAGAGAAAAGTGAGCACGGCCCTGAGATGAGCTTGAACTCAGTGGCAGGTTGGAGTGGAGTGTAAATATTTAGAAGAGAAGAGGAAGTCGTTAGGCCTCAGAACAGGAATGAACAGATGGCCCTGTTACAGCAAGTCTCCACTTAGGCTGATAATGTGTCAGACCAAAGGGACTCTCTGAAGAGGTCTCCTGTGGCGTGATTTAGATGGATAGTGGTTTCAGGATCATTAGTCATCAGCACATCGGTCTTCAGACGGTTATTGGACGTTGGAAAGAGAGTTTATCAGAAGTTGGCCCAGCTACACCTGATTGCATTTAATTACATATTTTAAAAGTTCTTAATTGCATACTTGATGACATGTCTTGATGGCTCAAAGAGCATACCTCTGCCAAGGCTAAGAGAGTCAACTGAAATTCAGTGAAGCTGCAACAAAATATGCCTGATTCTTTTAATTTAGATCCATTCATCATTCTTTGAGAGAATTGTTCAAAAAGTCTGAAAACACAATAATCAAACAAATAATCCATCAAGTTGTCTTTCGTATTCCTGCTAACTGAAAGACAGATGAACAACACAAAGAAAAACATGACATACAATATACTAAAATATATTTATATTTAAATATTTATTATTACAAAAGTATAATATCCATTTGGTTAAACTCAATGTCTGCTGAGAAAAAAAGGTGGGTAAAATTCTACATGACTATAGTTATGTTTAACAAATAGTGATGTGAGGACTTTCATTTCATTTGACAGGAGTCAGTGTTGTATTGATATTGGTAACAGGAAATAATAGGTTTCCTGCTGATTTAGTTTTGTAGATCATCTGTTTCCTGTGGGTGACAATCCTGCAAGACAATTTTTACTGTAAACCATACAAACACATTAATTTCTGAAAAAGGAACTTTTAATTAGTTTTACATTGGAAACATTCTGCTCTTCAATGAAATCACATTATTTTGTACATTTGCACAATTGTCATGGTTTGTAAAGACAGAGAAGTTTTCACATGTTGTCGATACAAACCAACGAGGCTATCTGTAATTTCTTTCTTCTCCCCACACTCCATTACACATGCAAACAAGCCCTTATGAAGTAGGTCTTAGTCAGCAGTCGTCTCTGCTTCAGTGATGTTTGTCTCGCCAGCTGAAGACTGCAGGTTATGAAGAGTGAGAGCACGCGGAGCAGGCAGGCAGGTCGGTGGTGACAGACAGGAACACCAGCCAATGTTTATTTTCTATTTCTGAATGAAATGATTGGTCATTTTTATTACAGTCCTGTGAGGGCCACAGACAAAACTTTCAAAAAATAAGACAGAAACAAATGATCAATCTACATTTATTAAAAACACTAGTCACAACAGCTCTTACATTTGTTCTTTCATTTCGGAAAAAAATTACACTAGAGAAGAACATTATAAACAAAATTGTCAATGCCACATCCTTTTCAAAACAAAATCCAAATGCAAAGCAGCTCTTTTAAAATATAGTGGCATAATCGTTTTAATAAAAAAGCTTTGATTATGATCTCCTCACTTAATAGTCATTATATCTATCGAACCTCTGAAGTCTCTTAGGGTCTCAATGTTTGTAGGCTATAACAACAGTACTGAAATTAACATCACTGTCCAATGCCTTGCTCAGCCTGTCTGCAGCTAAACATCTGAAGATATCTGGTTCAGTTCTTTTCCCTCCCCATGCTCCATAAGACACACAAACCAACCCTTACCAATATAAGCCAGGTCTGAGTAACCACTGGTTCCACTGTTAATGATCCAGGGGTCGCTCCATTTATTTGGATCCTGTGGGGATTTGTTCAGATACACTCCTAAATTAACCCTTTTTGTCTTATCGGTTGGGTGGGTGAAGAGCAGCCAGGTTTTGTAGCTGTTGTCTTCATCCCTCGTATCTGCATCTTCACTTTGAGCTGGAAAGGAGACCACACTACCCTGACAACCTGAAGCCGTTTCAACAAGCTTCTCACTCCCCTTATTGCCGGTCTGGTTGGCAAAATCGACACCCTCGTTCTGACTGACATCTTCCACTCGATGGCCCCTCTTACTACGGGCGTTGCAGTAGACAACATCTTTGCCTTTGTCATCTAAGAGCTCTGCCATTTGAAATTCACCTTATTCGGTTTGAAGCATGTTATCAAACTGCCACTTTGTGTATGGATGATCAGCGTGCAGGACGATTGTATATGATGTAGAGGCCCAACCTTTCAAACAGCAACAGGAGCCTGGCTTATTTGGAAAAGCATGGACAGGAACAATCAACCTGCCGCTCTGTGTTTGAAGACCATGGGCCGGCCCGACAGCAAATGTGGCCCAGTCACAGATTTCGTGCAGATTTGGAGTCAAATCTGTCATCGTGCTCCACTTTTCACCATCATTTTCAGTGGTGATATAGCAGAGCAGAGCCTTGTTGCAGCCATAACGTCTCTGATAGTTTTCTGAGTAATAATTTTGAACACAGATGAAAAACAGGTACAGTTTGTTATTCTTATCATCATACACTGGGCAGGGGCTCATGGTACGGTGGCAACAACAAAGTGCATTTTTCACTTCTTTTAGCTCCGTCCACTAGAAAAGACGCAATTCAGAGGTGTGTAAATAAAATAACAAAATAAAAAGTCAATCTAGTTCTGAATATTCACATGTATTTCAGCCATTAGAAAAAAAGAATGCTTGTGAGACAATTACCTGAATCTCATTAATGTCGTCCTCCTTCAGCTTTTTGTTTTCATCACCAGCTTTCAGCATCGGAATCCCTCAAGTCTTCGCTTCTCTGCAAAGGTGAAGAGTTTGACTGTTTCTGTTGTAAGAAAGAGCGGGAATCCTGTACACACATCCATCCTGATAGTCAAAGACAAAGCTGCTTCTCTCCAAGTTGGTTGTCCTTTAAATTCCAATTTCCATGGTGAGTTTACGTATAAAACAGTCACTCTAAAGAAAGACAGACTCGTAATGTGTGTCTCTCACAATCACCAAAGTCTGCTGCATTTTACAGAGGGAGGAGGGTCTTGAATGAGTGTCAGCTGATGATAAATGAAGATGAAGGAAGTTCCCCAGCTGGAGCAGAGCCAGCTATTTGAAAGTTTCTTTCTATTAAAAAAGAGTCTTTGCCTCTAACACTGTGTGCTAAATTATGCCTGAAAGTAAGTTCGATCCTGTGTGTCACCTGTTAAAGACATCAATGCCTAACAAACACCACAAGTGGTAGAAACCATCTTTTTAGTTATAATAAATTGACCTCTTATTCAAGTATCTCAACTTTCTGAAGCATGAAAGTATAAGTGTTTACTTCAGTCTGTCAACAACTCATTTGCATTAGTAATATATGTAAGAAGTACAGTCAGTTTTGCAATATTGACTGTTTGCACTAGATACATTTATCCCTCAAATGTGTTGAGAGGAAAATGATGTTAGTCGTATCAGATATTCTTCATATGCAAACAGCTGCCTTCCCTCAAACAACCCTCCAGGAGCTGTTGGCTTTCTTTCATGCTCAGTCATGTTTGATTTCCATTCAATTATAGCACACTTACACACTTGTTTCAAAATCTCTGTATCTCCATTGAGTGTGGAACATTAAAGTGGACAAGAAAGTGAGCACCAGCCCCCTGAGTTGGCTTGAACTCAGTGGCAGGTTGGAGTGGAGTGTAAATATTGAAAGAGGAGTCGTTAGGCCTCAGAACCAGGAATAGACCAGATGACACTGACACAGCAGAGTCTCCATGAGCTGATAATGTATCCAGAGCAGCCAAATGGACTCTCTGAGGTCTCACTGTGAGCTGTGAGACGGAACACTGTTAGACCAAGTCTAAAATCCATTCATCAACAACATATCAATATTTTAAAAGCAGATTTAAATAGGTGACACGTTGGAAGAGTTTATCAGAAAGTTGGCCCAGCTACACCTGATTGCATTAATTACATATTTTAAAGTTCTTAGTACATCTTGATAACTTATATCTTGATGGCTCAAGAGCACATACCTCTGCCAAGGCACAGAGAACCAACTGAAATTCAGTCAAGCTGCATCAAATATGCCTGATTCTTTTAATTTAGATCCATTTCATCATTCTTTGGGAAATTTTTCAAAATCAGAAAACACAATAATCAAACAAATAATCCATCAAGTTGTCTTTGCGTAATCCTGCTAACTGAAAGACAGATGAACAACACAAAGAAAAAAACAATATAATATACTAAAAATATATTCATATTTAAAATATTTATTACAAAATATAATATCAGCTGACTCAATGTCTGCTGAGAAAAAAGGTTTACGTGACTATGAACATGTTTAACAAATGAGTGATGTGAGGGACTTTCCATTTCATTTGACAGGAGTCAGTGTTGTATTGATATTGGTAACAGGAAAAAATAGGTTTCCTGCTGATTTAGTTTTTTGGCAGATCATCTGCTGTTTCTGTGGGTGGAAATCCCTGCAAAAGGAACAATTTTTACTGTAAACCACTTACAAACACATTCATTTCTGAAAAAGGAACTTTTAATTAGTTTTACATTGAAACATTCTGCTCTTCAATGAAATCACATTATTTGTACATTTGCTGGTGTCATGGTTTATAGAAAGACAGAGAAGTTTTCACATGTTATCGTCCCCTAGACCAACGAGGCTATCTGCTTAATTTATTTCTTCTCCCCGCACTCCATTACACATGCAAACAAACCATATGACTAGGTCTTAGTCAGCGGTCGTCTCTGCTTCAGTGATGTTTGTCTCGCAGCTGAAGACTGCAGTTATGAAGAGTGAAACACGGAGCAGGCAGAGCAGGTCGGTGGCGACAGACAGGAACACCAGCCAATCATTTTATTTTCTATTTCTGAATGAAATGATTGGTCATTTTTATTACAGTCCTGTGAGGGCCACAGACAAAACATGAAAAAATAAAAAGGTTTCAGAAACAAATGATCAATCCTACATTTATTAAAAACACTAGTCACAACAGCTCTTACATTTTTCTCTTTTCATTTCGGGAAACAAAAGAAGAATTACATTAGAGAAGAACATTATAAACAAGGGTGTCAATGCCACATCATTTTCAAAACAAAATCTAAATGCAAGCAGCTCTTTTAAAATATAGTGGTACTTAATCGTTTTAATAAAAAAAGCTTTGATTATGATCTCCTCACTTAATAGTCATTATTTCTATCGAGTCTCTGAAGTCTCTTGAGTCTCAATGTTTTGAAGGCTATAACAACAGTACTGAAATTAACATCACTGTCCAATGCCTTGCTCGACCTGGCTGCAGCTAAACATTACAGAAGATATCTGGTTCAGTTCTTTTCCCTCCCCACGCTCCATTAGACACACAAACCAACCCTTACCAATATAAGCCAGGTCTGAGTAACCACTGGTTCCACTGTTAATGATCCAGGGTTTGCTCCATTTGTCTGGATCCTGTGGGGATTTGTTCAGATACACTCCTAAATCAACCCTTTCTTTCACATGGGTTGGGTGGGTGTAGAGCAGCCAGGTTTTTTTGCTGTTGTCTTTTTTACTCACATCTGCATCTTCACTTTGAGCTGGAAAGGAGACCACACTACCCTGACAACCGTCACCCGTGTCAACAAGCTTCTCACTCCCCTCACTGACGGTCTGGTTGGAAAAATTGACACCCTCGTTCTGACTGACATCTTCCACTCGATGGCCCTTCGTACTACGGGCGTTGCAGTAGACAACATAGTTGCCTTCGTCATCTAAGAGCTCTGCCATTTGACATTCACCTGATTTGGTTCGAAGCCTGTTGCCAAACTTCCACTCTGTGTATGGATCATCAGCGTACAGGGCGAGTGCATATGAAGTAGAAGCTTTGCAGTCTGGTTCAATTGGATAAGCGTAGACAGGAACAATCAACCTGCCGCTCTTTGTTTGAAGACCATGGCCCGGCCCGACAGCAAATGTGGCCCAGCCACAAATTTCCTGCAGCTTTGGAGTCAAATCTGTCAGCGCGCTCCAGTTTTCACCATCATCGGTGGTGGTGATGTAGCAGAGTCGAGCCTTGTTGCAGCAATTATTTATCTGCCATATTTCTTCGACACCATTTTCAACACAGTTGAAAAACAGGTACAGTTTGTTATTCTTCTCATCATACACTGGGCAGGGGCTCATGGTACGGTATGCAGGAAGAAGTGCATTTTCCACTTCTTTTAGCTCCGACCACTGGAAAAGACACAATTCAGAGGTGTGTAAATAAAATAATAAAATAATGCTTGTGAGACAATTACCTGAATCTCATTAGGGTCGTCCTCCTTCAGCTTTCCTGTTTTCATCACCAGCTTTTTAGCGTCGGAATCAGTCAAAGTCTTCCACTTCTCTGCAAAGGCGAGAAGAGTTTGACTATTTCTGTTGTAGAAAAGAGCAGGAATCCTGTACACACATCCATCCTGATAGTCAAAGACAGGCTGCTCCTGAAGTTGGTTTTCCGATGGTTTTCCACATTTATTTCCCATGGTGGGTTTACACGTATAAAACAGTCACTCTAAAGAGAAAAGACAGACTCGTAATGTGTGTCTCTCCACAATCACCAAAGTCTGCTGCTGCATTTATAGAGGGAGGGAGGGGTCTTGAATAAGGTGTCAGCTGATGATAAATGAAGATGAAGGAAGTTCCCCAGCTGGAGCAGAGCCAAAAGCTACTTGAAAGTTTCTTTCTATTCATCAAAAAGATTCTTTACTTTTCTAACACTGTGTCAATAGAATTATGCCTGAGAAGTGTTAACCCTCGTGTTGTTCCTGGGTCGGATTGACCCAGAGTGTGTGTGTGTGTCTGTGTGTGTGTGTGTGTGTGTGCGTGAGTTCGTGCGTGTGATCATACGCAAGCCCTGGCCGGTCAGAGTTAGGGTTAGGGTGACCCAAGGATTGTCATTATCCAATTCTCCTGGGGTAATTGAGACCAAGGGATTGTCATTCTCGATTGTCATGGGAGGGGTCATTTAGACCCCCAGAGGGGGCGCTGTGGTGCTCTGTGGGGTCATTTAGACCCACACCTGATTCCAATTGAAATCAAGGGGGGTACATTAGACCCACATATAAGTCTCAGTGTGCCACTCTCTCACGGACCATGGCACGATGTCGCGTCAGGAGCGTTTCACCAGAGAACAGGTTCTCCAACAGCTATTCTCCCAGCAACCATCCTCTGAACCCGAAGAGGACGTGAAAGAGCCAGACCGAGAAGCGGACGAACAAGGAGATGGAGAAGCCGACCGAGAAGCAGACAGAAAAGCAGGCCGAGAAGAAGACAGAGAGGACAGAGACGACGACGGCGACGAAGACGACGACGGTGACTACGAAGACGACGACGGTGACGAAGACTACGACCCAGTGGGTGATGCTTCTGCAGATTTTTCATCCTTGGAAGAAGAAGAAGAAGAAGGAGGACACCACCACCACCACCACCGGACTCGTGGAAAGAGAGACCTTCCCGTCAAGAAACGGGGAAATAACATGGTCCTCGAGGGTGTACGGCCGAGAGGAGGGCCACTGCTCCTCCTCCTCCTCTTCCTCCTCCTCCCACGATCCACGCGACGTCCCGCACTGGTGACCTAGCCCTGCCTGTTCATCACACCGACGGTAGAGAAAATCATCCTGGAGATGACGAATCGGGAGGGTCGTCGAAAATACGGCGACGAATGGAAAGGGATGGACGAGACCGACCTGCGCGCCTACGTAGGGCTGCTGATCTTAGCGGGCATGTACAGGTCCCGGCCGAGGCCGCCAGCCTGTGGGACGCCGAGAGCGTCCGGGCGATATTTCGTGCCACGATGCCCTAAAACTCTTCCACACGTACTACAGACTGCTGCGCTTCGACGACCGCGAGACAAGACGCACGAGACGAGCCACGGACAAATTGGCGGCCGTTCGAGAGGTCTCGGACGCGTGGGTGTCGCAGCTACCGCACCTCTACAACCCGGGCCCGAAGTGACCGAGCAACTGGTTCCGTTCAGAGGTTAGTCTTTTTTAAAAAAATATTATTATGTTATGTTATGTTATGTTATGTTATGTTATGTTATGTTATGTTATGTTATGTAGATAGCGGCTGCTAGTCCTCGTCCTCATCTCATCTCCTCATCTCTTCTCCTCCTGTTTTTCTCCTGTATTGGAAAAATTAACTAAGTGTGGTGGAAAACTATTTTGTAGTTGAGTGTAGGTTTTTGCAGACCTGTCTAAAGACTTTATGACCTGAGCTGTTTCATGGTCTGAACTGTTTATGAGCTGAAAACTGCCAGACCCTTTAGCCACTTATTTACTCTCCAAAGAACAGAATGTATGTCTGCTTATCTCCTTAGGAAACACATGTAAATCAGTTGTTTGTGTTTAGATTCCTCTTTTTCCTGCGCCTACAGAACCAGTCTGAACTGGTTCAGAGAGACAGCCTTAGTCCTCCTATATAATATGCTTGTATTTGAGTGTCCTGCATCTTCACTCTGAGATCCTTGTGACTCTCTGTGTTGATCCTTTCTGCAGAAAGCCCCTATTAAAATACACGTGGATAACTTTGGTGTTTCCAGCCTCTTGTATTTCCAGATTTCCATCACAATTTGGTGTCAGAAGTGGGATCGCACAATCAACACTGATCTAGTGGATAAGGCACATTCAGTCACACTAAGAACAGATACTACGTATATGCATCCAAAAGATTTACACTGCACTGCACTCAAACACAAAGGGAGAGATGCATGTTTTGAAAAAAGATGGATTAGAGAAAGTTGTGAAGAAAGTTGTGTGAAAGAGAATTTAACACTAAGTGCTGTTTCTGTAATTTTACTCAAACCAGAAAATAAGTCACCCTCTCAGTTCCTTCACAGATATTCAGAGGATGCTTTCCTTTTTTGACTTTCCTGGTTCACACTCACATGACTTGCTGTCAAAACACAAAAATGATGAATGGCAAGACTTGGGACCGTGGATAAAAAATGTGTCAATGCTGACATTTGGGAAAAGATATCAGATCCTGTGGTTCAGTATAATCCATTTTTGAAAGTGTTTAGAAAATGATTTATATCTGTTGTTCACACATTCAGGACTGTTTAACTGGTACCAGCCACACATATAGATGCCCAATATGCATATGTACATTTACATTATGCAAACAACATTTATAAGGGCTCAAGGCAATCATGAAGTGGGTTTAATTTAAAACAATGAAACCTGTGGTTATCACACCATAATCTGACAATATCCACTGAAACAGAAAGCCATCGATGGTATTACACCAGTTTTCAACTCTCTATTGAAGGCAGGTGTAATTGTTCTTTGCAAGGATTCACTAGTGCACACTCCGATTATTTCGGTCAAGAATATTTTAGATAAATCACAACCTGATGATTTGCGATTCGTCCAAGATATTTAAGTTCTCAAAGCCGCAGTACAACAATGCGCTCCATCTGTTCCAAATTCTTAAACAATTCTTTAGCAAGTTCTGAAGGATAGTAAATGGTTCTCTGTTGTTGATCTGGCAAATGCAGTTTTCAGCGTTTGAATTGATAAAGACAGCCAATACTGGTTTGCATTTGAGTTCAACAGAGAAAGTTATACATTCACATGCCTTCGTCAAGGCTATTGTGAATCACCGACCATTTACAACCAGGCACTAAAAGAAAGCTTAAGATCATTAGAGATAACACCAGGAAGTGCACTTTTACAATATGTTGATGATTTAATGATTTGTGCTCCAACTAAAGAAAAGTGTGAAAAGGATTCTGTGGCTCAAATTAAAACATCTAGATGCAGAAGGTCGTAAGGCAAGCCTGAAAATCTGCAGTTTGTAAAAGTACAAGTTTAATTTTTAGGGCATGTGATCACAGCAGAGGGCAAATCCCTCTCCCCTCAGAGAGTAACAGTAATTTAAAATATTCCTAAACTTGTTACAAAGAAACAAGTGATGTCATTCCTGGGAATGTGTTCTTATTTGCAGATAATTTATTCCTAACTATGCTGTCCTCGAGGAGCCCCTCAGCGCAATCGCACACGGGCAAGGCCTACAAGCATATAGTATAGTCAAATGGACTGATGACACAGAGAAAGCTTTCACTGACTTGAAACTGACCTTACAGTCGACCCCGACTTTAGGACTACTGAACCCTGACGACCTTTCACACAGGCAGTTGACGAGAAGGGGGGCTACTATCAGTGCTACTCCCAGACCATGGGGGCAAACAGAGACCTGTGGCATTTTTCTCAACGAAACTTGATCCTGTTGATACAGGCCTCCTTACTTGTCTTAGAGCTGTAGCAGCTTCAGATAAGACTGTCATGGCATCCAGGGAAGTAGCAGGATACTCCCCACTCACCCTGCTGACCCCAAATGCTGTGTCTATGATGCTATCTATAACATGCTATTCTGTTGGAAATGCCTAACATCACTGTGAAAAGATGTAATGTTCTAAACACAGCTACTCTTCTTCCAACAGAAGGAGATGATGAACAAAACAACTGTGTAGTAACAATAACCGAAGTTTGTTTCCCCAGACCAGACTTACAGGAAAACACCTTTGCAGAATCCAGTCTTTGAACTGTTTGTGGATGGATCAGCATCTCGCAATTCAGACACGGGAGCAAATCAAGTTGGTTTCTCTGTGGTAACAGCACATGATACATTGATTGCACAACCTCTCCCTGCTTCTCTGTCTGCACAAGCAGCAGAGCTCACTGATCTCATTGAAGCATGCAAATTGGCTAAGGGGAAAAGGGTTAATATCTACACTGACAGTAGATATGCATTTGGTGTAGTAAATGATTTTTCACGATTTGGAAACAGAGACAAAACAATTGCATATCATGCTCTAGTGTCTCTGATGCTTGATGCTATCCTCCTCCCCAAACAGGTTGCAGTATGTAAATGTGATGCTCACACTTTTAATGATGACCCAGTATCACAAGGTAATGCCGGAGCGGTTGCAACAGCGAGAGCAGCTGCTCGCCAGCCACTATCTGCTTCACACATTCTCTTCCAGGTCGACCCAACCACCCCCACGGCTGACCTGCAGGAACTCCAACTTAGAGTCACAGCAGATGAGCGTGCACTTTGGAGGAGATGTTGGCTGCACGTACACAGATGGGGTGTGGGTGGGCTCTAGGGATGGGCATTCGATTAAAATGTCTTAATCGATGGTCGGGAGAATTAACGATCGATTTTCGATTAATCATTAATATTTTTATATTAAAATTCACTATTTATAGGCTATATTAAAATGCAGTGAAAATAGAAAAAACACAGCGTGTTTCCTCATTGAGATCTTTATTACAAGATGAACAACTCTTGTGGCAGTTAAACGGGATCCGTTCAATGGTTACACTTGAAAATATGCGCTGCTGTACTCTTAGCAGCGGAGCCGACAGCTAGAAGCTCCCGTCGTGGCCGGAATGTGATATGCCGGTTCCAATAAGTTTATCAGTTGTCGAAAACCTTCGCCCTCAACAATACTTAAGGGTAGCATATCCATCTCGATGAACTTGCAGATCCGTTGGGTAATTTTCTCTGCTCGTTGTGCATCGCAGCTCCTCCGTGCTAACACCGAGTTGATGCTAGGTTGAGACCGAGAGCAGGATGCACCGCCACGAACCAGGGTCGGATGTGCGTTGTTCAGGTGGTACATCATTTGAGTCGTGGCCGAGTTGTACTTATACACAGCTTCGCAGTGTTGGCAGTGAACTAAGTCATTTTTTAAATCAAAATGGTCCCACGCTACACTTCGCCGTGACCTCTTCATGTTTACTTTTGAAATACACGGAAACTCGCAGGTAACTGAGTAGGCCTGTGGCGTTTTTTTCAAACATTGCCCCGTGTGGTAAAATGTTTAATTGCTGCCACATAGCGAAATCCATTGCATTCCTTCAAGACTCACACTACGCAACAGAACATGCATTAGTTTTATCGATGAAAAAATAATGTCATCGTCGAAATTCTTAATGATCAATTAATCGATCGTCGATTAATTATGCCCATCCCTAGTGGGCTCTGATGATAAACCTTGTCTGCCAAACTATCTGTTTCCCTATTATGCAAAGTTGACATCGATGTTGGCTGCAATTTTACAACACTGAGTTTTTCCAACTACTTTTAGAAATTTTGTCACGCATGCATGATTTGGATTTCATTTGTTAGTACGGCATTAAAACAATTAAGTAAATATTTGGGCATTGATTTGAGACAACATTGTGCCTACCGCCCATCCAGTGGTGGAGCAGTGGAAAGAGAAAATGGCACACTAAAAAACAATTGGCTAAATTTTATGAGGAAACTGGATTGTCATGGACTAAATCTTTCTCGCTTGTTCTCATACAGATGAGAATGAAAATTAGACCAAAATATGGATTGAGCCCATTTAAGATTTTGTTCGGACGTCCAGCAAACAAGGGCATTGGACCTGTTAAAAGGCAATTGCCCTGTATAACTCTCTGCGATGAAGAATGTGATGATGTTGTACTGGCTGTTTAGTCGGCTCTTATCAGTCCTTACTCCCTTCTGCGACGCATACCTGTGTCCACAACAATGGCAGTTTGCTTTGCACTACAGTGCTGATGATGATGCATTTTGAATCCTTGTGAATTGATGTATTAGATTTTTTACTGTAGTTCTCTTATGTTGTCATAAATGACAAAAATGAGGGAAATGTATTGGAAAAATTAACTAAGTGTGGTTGAAAACTATTTTGTAGTTGAGTGTAAGTTTTTGCAGACCTGTCTAAAGACTTTATGGTCTGAACTGTTTATGAGATAAAAACTGCCAGACCCTTTAGCCACTTATTTACTCTCCAAAGAACAGAATGTATGTCTGCTTATCTCCTTAGGAAACACATGTAAATCAGTTGTTTGTGTTTAGATTCCTCTTTCTCCTGCGCCTACAGAACCAGTCTGAACTGGTTCAGAGAGACAGCCTTTGTCCTCCTATATAAGATGCTTGAATTTGAGTGTCCTGTATCTTCACTCTGAGATCCTTGTGACTCTCTGTGTTGATCCTTTCTGCAGAAAGCCCCTATTAAAATACACGTGGATAACTTTGGTGTTTCCAGCCTCTTGTATTTCCAGATTTCCATCACACTCCCTAGGCCGGTGTCCGTTCCGTCAGTACATGCCCAGCAAGCCGGCGAAATACGGGATCAAGTCGTGGGTGGACTGCGATGCGAAATCAAGCTACGCTTGGAAGATGCAAGTGT